>NW_027143121.1:0-82741 GCF_026170545.1 Melanerpes formicivorus
CATCATTAGACACAAACTGCATGTTGGACACTACATGTTGAATCACTGTATACAACAGGGATTTATACAAGATTGACAATGCTAAGAAAATATAACAAAATTAAACCAGGTAATTACACAAGGTGAAAGCATCCTTGTTCCTCCTGGAAGCCAGGAGAACAAACAAACCCATACCCCCCCACCCCGTCAGTCCTTCAGTTTGGAATTGAAGTGAGAGCTTCAGTCCAGATCTGAATGTCTGCGGGGTTATGGAAAGTACAGTCCTTGAAGAGATGTCTTCTGTGATGCAAAACTTGAGAAGTCTTCCATATTGTAGCAAGACAAGTCCTTCTGACAATACATCAGATAGTCTTCAGCATTAGAACTTAAATTTAGCATTAGAACTTAAATAAGAAACACAAATAAGAAACACAACCTTGAAACATACAAAACTGGTATTTCCAGGTTACCATTCAGAGCCACCCTCTCAGGTGATAATTACTTTGAATGGGCCTGTAAGTATCGTTGATTGTTTCAGGTTCTCTCAAAGCCAAGCTAAACACAAACAAAGGCCTTTTTCCAAACCAAGTACAATTTTTTGGTGATCTCCTGACTCATGCTTCACCCCCCAATTCACCGCTGGGAAGTGAAGCCCTTAGTTGCCCTGGGGGCCATATCCCTCCCCTCATCAAATGGTCCCACCAAGAGGGGAGCAGTGACCTCAGCCCTCTTTTTAGGCTCGGGCCAACATTGCACAATGATTTGTAATTGTCTCGTGGCTACCCCATCAACCACTTCTTTTGGGATACCTTTCTTCTGGCCCACCCCCCACCAATATTGCCGGGTATTCAAGTGTTCCCTGCCCCTAGCCAGGTGCCTACTAGGAATACGGCGCATCTGGCCCTGGGGGCTTGGTGGGTGAGTCATTTTCACATGTCTCAAGCCTCTAGTTTGAGGTTTTTTCATTTCCTCAGGTACACTATACTGCCTAGCATAATCTAATAACTCCCTCCCCACATCTTGCCATGTCCTGGAAGAAAGTGGGGTATTAGCTATTTCTTTTTGAAGCTGGATACCTCTTATTTTAAGCAAGTCACTGAGACCCCTGATCAAAGGAGTCATTCTGTTTGCATCCACCAGGATAGAAAGAGGGGATTCAAAATGATGTTTTAGTTCCCTTTCATATATCATCTGCAGGCATGCAGCTTTTTGCACATTCTCCATTATCTGATTCATCCCTCCCCGCAGAATTAGGGGTTCACCCCTCTCCTTTGGATCAAACCCCCCTGCCCAATAGGCAGCTCTTTGCGTAAGACTCCAGACTCCACTTCTGTTTTTTGTAGTTAGGAAAACATTATCACCCCAATAGCCCATGGCTTCAGCTTCTGTTAACAGAATCTGATCACCTCCAGTTTTTGAAACTCGCCAGACATATTCCACCTCAGATTCCCCAGCAGAGCGTGCAAATTCTTTACGAATTTTGGCCAATTCAGTGTAGGAGAAAGGCGTTTCTTTGGTTGTGATAGTGGGGGTAACCTCCCCATCCTCATATAAAACTTCAGTTTTAATGAGAGGTCTGATATGCGCAGCAGCTTCCTTAGCCGCTGTCAATTCTGCCCGAGGGCACATAGGGGCAGACTCCAAGTAATTCACACCCTCTTTTGAGTCCAAATACGAATTTTGCCTCCTCTCCTTTTCCAATTGAATTTTAAGATCTGCCACTACGTCTTTCAAAGTGGCAACATGGCTTTGTAGTGACGAAACTAAGTCCTGCAAAGAGGAAATAGTTATATTTTCCTGTTCATGCCATTCCTCTTTCTCCTTCACTGAGGCAGCTAAACAGGCACCTAAAACCGCACAAATAAAACCTTTGCCTTTCCCGGCTTTTGCTCGTGCATCTTTCTGCAGGGCCACAATTCTATCAGCCACACTCTGGAAATTATGCCAATTTTCACGGGCCCAGTCAAGTACCTGTACAGATGGGCGGGCACCGTGAACTTCTAAAAGGTTAAAAAGCCTCTCACTCCCGGCCATCTCTTTTGTTTCACAAAGCATTTCTTAATAGGGCACTAAGTTTCACGGGGAAGTCAGATCAAAACACTGTTTGTACCAGCAAAATCTTCCCTGGAAAAACGTACACTTTTAAAAGGCTTACTCCAAAATAATCTTCTCCAGGAAAATGCACAATAGATTTCTCAGGAGAGGTCACACACAAGAAAAAACAACAGCAACCCGGGCTTCTCAAGGAAGTCACACTATTTCCCTGAGAGAACCCACACTTGCAAAAGCTTCTCAGCTTTTGCACCTCAAATTTTTTTGTTACACTAGGACAACAACCTTGTGATTCTTAGGGAAGAGTTACTCTGTTTCCCTGAGCGAACACACACCGGCAGAAGTTTCTCAACTTCTGCTTCAATACTGGGCTTCTCGGGAAAGCCACACTTTACAAATATCACCAACACTGGGTTTCCTAAAAGAGAGTACTGAGAATTCTCGGGGAGGTCACACTATACAGTCAACATTTGTACCCCAGATAATCTTCCCCGGGAATGCACACACAAATTTAAAGCAGGGTACAGAGGATTCTCGAGGAGGTCACACTATAAAACCAACAGTTGTACCCCGGATAATCTTCCCCGAGAAAGCACACACATTTAAAGCTTTTGAGAACTCCCACACAGTCTCTCTGAAAATTTCGCTTCGTCCTTCTCCGGCCACTTCCCTCGCGGGCGAGTGGAAACGCGAATCTGGACTCCACTCTCGCTTCGTACTAAAAGTACGTCTCAGGCACACACACACATTTCGGGGTTCTCAGAAATGCAATAATTTTGCTGTGATACTTTTCACTGCACGGGAATCCTGCCGACTACGCCATTTAAATGTCACGGTCCGGAGACATTAGATGTCTCGGTCCGGAGACACAGTTCTTTTAAATATTCCCGTGTTGTGAAATTAAAGGCACAAACGAGGCCAAAGTATCAACAGCTAGACTATTTATTACATAAAGAAAGTGGACATAAGAAAGGAAGAGGGAGAAAAGAGAGAGAGAGAGAGGGACGAGAGATAGAAGAGGAAAGGAATTATATTACCACACCCCTCATCCCCCCCAAGATAAAGTCTGTGGAGGAAAGGTGCTGCAGGAGATGTTGGGTTTGTAGAGTAACCGTGGTGAGGCTTTTGCTGGAGAACAGCTGTGGTCCTCTGGGGAGATGTTGGGTTGATACAGGAACGGTGCTGAGGATTCTCTGGGCAGCCTGGGTCTGTAGAGGGCTGGAGCTGTGGTCCTCCGGGCAGCTTCTGTTCTCCGGAGCAGCATTGTCCCGGCTTCTCAGCGGCCTGGCCCGTCTCCTGTGTTTTTCTTCATCTCCATTTTTCTCCCCGTTTTTCTCCTCTGTTTCTCTCCTTTGTTTCTCTCTTGTGTTTCTCTCCTGTGTTTCTCTCTACAAACCAGTAGTTGCTCAAGTCTTTTATACAGTTTTTTAGTCCTTAGGTATGTAGTCAAATATTGTCCCTCAGGAATTCCAGTGGCAGGAAATCTGTGTGTTTAGGCAAGACCCTGGCTGGAGGAGGGGGGAATCTCCGTCTACCCTGTCTCCATCCAGACAAAGCTCAGGAAACAGGTGGTGATTATCTTGCCCTAAAGGTGTGATGGCTGGGTCCTTGGGTCCATTGTTGTAGTCCCGTGTTATCACGATGCAATCACAAGCTGATTTGCATCCAGGATTGGTGGACAGGATTCTTTCCACCTTCTTTCCAGTGGCTCTGCTATCACTTTTATCTTTGTTGACTCACATAGAGAGAGACAAACTTATTAGACTGTCACACTGCCCCAGCCCCAGTCCTGCCCCAGCCCTGGCCCCAGCCCTAGCCCCAGCCATGCCCAAGACTTGGTTACAGCCCCAGCCCTGGCCCTGTCCCAGCCCAGCCTCAGCCCCGGCCCCAGCCCTTCCCCAGCCCCAGTCCTAGACCAGCTGTGCCCTCAGCCCGAGCCACAGCCCAGTCACAGCCCTGGACCCAGCCCCAGCTCAGCCACAGCCCAGTCACAGCCCTGCCCCAGCCCAGCCCCAGCCCCAGCCCCAGCCCCAGACCTGCCCATAGCCCAGCCCCAGCCCTTCCCCAGCCCCAGCCCTAACGCAGCCCTGCCGTCATCCCCAGTCCCAGCCCCACCCCAGTCGCAGCCCTGGAACCAGCCCAGACCCTAGCCCAGCCACAGCCCCGGCCCCAGCCCAGCCCTAGCCCAGCCCTGCCCCAGCCCCAGCTTCACCCCCGGCCCCAGCCCCGGCCCCTGCCCAGCCCCACTCCCCTCCCTGCCCCCAGCCCTGCCCCAGCCCCAGCCCCTGCCCCAGCCCTGTCCCAGCCCCAGCCCAGCCATAGACTTGGTTCCCGCCCCAGCCCCAGCCCAGAACCCAGCCCAGCCTCAGCCCCGGCCGCAGCCCTGCCCCAGCCCCAGACCTAGCCCAGCCCTGCCCTCAGCCCAGCCCCAGCCCTGCCCCAGCCCAGCTCCCAGCCCAGCCCCACCCACGGCCCCAGCCCCGGCCCCAGCCCAGCCCCCGCCCTGCCCCAGCCCCAGCCCTGCAATGAACCCAGCCCCAGCCCCGGCCCCTACCCCAGCCCCAGCTCTAGCCCAGCCCTGCCCTCAGCCCCAGCCCCAGCCCGAGCCCAGCCCCTGCCCTGGACCGAGCCCCAGCCCAGCCCCAGCCCAGCCCCAGCCACAGCCCAGCCCCAGCCCTGGAGCCAGCCCCAGTCGCAGCCCCGGCCCCAGCCCAGACCCTAGCCCAGCCTCAGCCCCGTCTCCAGTCTTCGCCCCAGCCATAGCCCAGCCACAGCCCCAGCCCCACCCCTGGCCCCAGCCCAGCCCCTGTCCAGCCCCACTCCCATCCCTGCCCCCAGCCCTGCCCCAGCCCCAGCCCCAGCCCCAGTCCTGGCCCCAGCTTGTCCCAGCCCCAGTCCTGCCCCAGCCCCGGCCCCAGCCCATCCCCAGCCCCAGCCCAGCCATAGAATTGGTTCCCCGCCTGAGCCCCATCCCTGCCCACAGCCCCAGCCCCAGCCCAGCCCCAGCCCTTCCCCAGCCCCAGACCCAGACCAAGCCGCAGCCCAGCGCTAGCCCAGCCCCAGCCCAGAACCCAGCCCAGCCTCAGCCCCGGCCCCAGCCCTGCCCCAGCCCCAGCCCCAGCCCAGCCCATGCCCCAGCCCCAGCCCTGCGCCTGCCCAAGCCCAGCCCCAGCCCAGCCCCTGCCTTGGACCCAGCCCCAGCCCTAACCCAGCCCCAGCCCAGCACCAGCCACCGCCCAGCCCCAGCCCCAGCCCTAGCCCAGCCCTACCCTCAGGCCCCAGCCCCAGCCCCAGCCCTGCCCCAGCCCCGGCCCCAGCCCCGGCCCCAGACTCGGCCCCAGTCCTGCCCCAGCCCTGTCCCCAGCCCCTTCCCTGCCACAGCCCTACCCCAGCCCAGTCCCGGTCCCAGCCCAGGCCCATCCCTGCCCCAGGCCCAGCCCAGAGCCCAGCCCAGCTCCACCCTCGGCCCCAGCCCAGCCCCAGCCCCAGCCCTGGACCCAGCCCTCAGCCCAGGCCCAGCCCTAGCCCAGCCCTGCCCTCAGCCACAGCCCCAGCCCCAGCCCCAGCCCTGCCCCAGTCCCTGCCCCAGCCCAGTCCTGGTCCCAGCCCAGCCCCTGCCCTGCACCAGCCCCAGCCCTAGCCCAGCCCTACCCTCAGGCCCCAGCCCCAACCCCAGCCCCAGCCCTGCCCTTGACTTGGTTCCAGCCCCGACCCCAGCCCTGCCCCCAGCCCAGCCCTGCCCCCAGCCAAACCCCGGCCCCAGCCCCTAGCCCTGCCCCCAACCCGGCCCCAGCCCAGCCCCAGCCCCAGCCCCAGCCCCAGCCCTGCCCCAGCCCCACCCCCAGCCCTGTCCCCAGCCCCTTCCCTGCCCCAGCCCTACCCCAGCCCAGTCCCGGTCCCAGCCCAGGCCCAGCCCTGCCCTAGCCCCAGCCCCAGCCCCAGCACAGCCCCACCCAGCCCCAGCCCCAGCCGAGGCCCCATCCCTGGCCCAGCCTTCAACCCAGCCTCAGCCCCATCCCTGCCCACAGCCCCAGCCCCAGCCCAGCCCCAGCCCTGCCCACAGCCCCAGCCACAGCCCCAGCCCAGCCCCAGCCCCAGCCCAGCCCCAGCCCTGCCCACAGCCCCAGCCCAGCCCCAGCCCAGCCCCAGCCAAAGCCCCAGCCCCAGCCCTGCCCCAGCCCCTGCCCCATCCTTGCCCCAGCCCAGCCCCAGCCCCAGCCCAGCACAGCCCCAGCCACAGCCACAGCCCAGCCCCAGCCCTGGACCCAGCCCCAGCCCAGCCCAGCCCAGCCCCAGACACAGCCCCAGCCCCAGCCCTGCCCCAGCCCCCGCCCCATCCCTGCCCCAGCCCAGCCCCAGCCCCAGCCCAGCACAGCCCTACCCCAGCCCAGTCCCAGTCCCAGCCCAAGCCCAGCCCTGCCCCAGCCCCAGCCCCAGCCCCAGCCGAGGCCCCATCCCTGGCCCAGCCTTCAACCCAGCCTCAGCCCCATCCCTGCCCACAGCCCCAGCCCCAGCCCAGCCCCAGCCCTTCCCCAGCCCCAGACCCAGACCAAGCCGCAGCCCAGCGCTAGCCCAGCCCTGCCCCCAGCCCCAGCCCCGGCCCCAACCTCAGTCCCAGCCCTGCTCCCAGCCCCGACCCCAGCCCCAGCCCTAGCCCTACCCCAACCCTGCCCCAGCCACGGGCCCAGCCCTGCCCCAGGCCCAGCCCAGAACCCAGCCCAGCCTCAGCCCCGGCCCCAGTCCTGCCCCAGCCCCAGTCCTGCCCCAGCCCTGGCCCCAGCCCTAGCCCCAGCCCTGCCCAAGACTTGGTTACAGCCCCAGCCCCAGCCCAGCCCCAGCCCTGCCCACAGCCCCAGCCCAGCCCCAGCCCAGCCCCAGCCAAAGCCCCAGCCCCAGCCCTGCCCCAGCCCCTGCCCCATCCCTGCCCCAGCCCAGCCCCAGCCCCAGCCCAGCACAGCCCCAGCCACAGCCACAGCCCAGCCCCAGCCCTGGACCCAGCCCCAGCCCAGCCCAGCCCAGCCCCAGACACAGCCCCAGCCCCAGCCCTGCCCCAGCCCCCGCCCCATCCCTGCCCCAGCCCAGCCCCAGCCCCAGCCCAGCACAGCCCCAGCCCCAGCCCAGTCCCAGCCCCAGCCCCAACCTTTGTCCCAGCCCTGCTCCCAGCCCCGACCCGAGCCCCGGCCCCAGCCCTACCCCAGCCCTGCCCCACCCACGGGCCCAGCCCTGCCCCTGGCAGAGCCCAGAACCCAGTCCAGGCCCAACCTCAGCCCCAGCCATGCCCCAGCCCCAGTCCTGCCCCAGCCCTGGCCCCAGCCCTAGCCCCAGCCCTGCCCAAGACTTGGTTACAGCCCCAGCCCCAGCCCTGTCCCAGCCCAGCCTCAGCCCCGGCCCCAGCCCTTCCCCAGCCCCAGTCCTAGACCAGCCGTGCCCTCAGCCCCAGCCACAGCCCAGCCACAGCCCTGGACCCAGCCCCAGCTCAGCCCCAGCCACAGCCCTGCCCCAGCCCAGCCCCAGCCCCAGCCCCAGCCCCAGCCCCAGACCTGCCCATAGCCCAGCCCCAGCCCTTCCCCAGCCCCAGCCCTAACGCAGCCCTGCCGTCATCCCCAGTCCCAGCCCCAGCCCCAGTCGCAGCCCTGGAACCAGCCCAGACCCTAGCCCAGCCACAGCCCAGCCCCAGCCCTGGACCCAGCCCCAGTCGCAGCCCCGGCCCCAGCCCCGGCTACAGTCCCCACCCCAGCTCAGCCCAGAACCCAGCCCAGCCCCAGTCGCAGCCCAGCCCCAGCTCTGCCCTGGACCCATCCCCAGCCCCACCCCAGCCTCATCCCCAGCCCTGCCCCAGCCCAGCCCCTGCCCCAGCCCCAGCCCCAGCCCAGCCCCAGCCCCAGCCCTGACCCAGAACAGCCCCAGCCACCGCCCAGCCCCAGCCCTGGCCCCAGCCCCAGCCCCAGCCCAGCCCCGGCCCCAGCCCCAGCCCTGGGCCTGCCCAACCGCAGCCCCAGCCCAGCCCAGCCCCTGCCCAGGACCCAGCCCCAGCCCTAACCCAGCCCTAGCCCAGCCCCAGCCACCGCCCAGCCCCAGCCCCAGCCCTAGCCCAGCCCTACCCTCAGGCCCCAGACTCGGCCCCAGCCCTGCCCCAGCCCTGTCCCCAGCTTCTTCCCTGCCCCAGCCCTACCCCAGCCCAGTCCCAGTCCCAGCCCAGGCCCAGCCCTGCCCCAGCCCCAGCCCCAGCCCCAGCCGAGGCCCCATCCCTGGCCCAGCCTTCAACCCAGCCTCAGCCCCATCCCTGCCCACAGCCCCAGCCCCAGCCCAGCCCCAGCCCTTCCCCAGCCCCAGACCCAGACCAAGCCGCAGCCCAGCGCTAGCCCAGCCCTGCCCCCAGCCCCAGCCCCGGCCCCAACCTCAGTCCCAGCCCTGCTCCCAGCCCCGACCCCAGCCCCAGCCCTAGCCCTACCCCAACCCTGCCCCAGCCACGGGCCCAGCCCTGCCCCAGGCCCAGCCCAGAACCCAGCCCAGCCTCAGCCCCGGCACCAGTCCTGCCCCAGCCCCAGTCCTGCCCCAGCCCTGCCCCAGCCCCAGCCCCAGCCCTGCGCCAGCCCCAGCCCAGAACCCAGCCCAGCCTCAGCCCCGGCCGCAGCCCTGCCCCAGCCCCAGACCTAGCCCAGCCCTGCCCTCAGCCCAGCCCCAGCCCTGCCCCAGCCCAGCCCCCAGCCCAGCCCCACCCACGGCCCCAGCCCCGGCACCAGCCCAGCCCCCGTCCTGCCCCAGCCCCAGCCCTGCAATGAACCCAGCCCCAGCCCCGGCCCCTACCCCAGCCCCAGCTCTAGCCCAGCCCTGCCCTCAGCCCCAGCCCCAGCCCGAGCCCAGCCCCTGCCCTGGACCGAGCCCCAGCCCAGCCCCAGCCCAGCCCCAGCCACAGCCCAGCCCCAGCCCTGGAGCCAGCCCCAGTCGCAGCCCCGGCCCCAGCCCAGACCCTAGCCCAGCCTCAGCCCCGTCTCCAGTCTTCGCCCCAGCCATAGCCCAGCCACAGCCCAGCCATAGAATTGGTTCCCGCCTGAGCCCCATCCCTGCCCACAGCCCCAGCCCCAGCCCAGCCCCAGCCCTTCCCCAGCCCCAGACCCAGACCAAGCCGCAGCCCAGCGCTAGCCCAGCCCCAGCCCAGAACCCAGCCCAGCCTCAGCCCCGGCCCCAGCCCTGCCCCAGCCCCAGCCCCAGCCCAGCCCATGCCCCAGCCCCAGCCCTGCGCCTGCCCAAGCCCAGCCCCAGCCCAGCCCCTGCCTTGGACCCAGCCCCAGCCCTAACCCAGCCCCAGCCCAGCACCAGCCACCGCCCAGCCCCAGCCCCAGCCCTAGCCCAGCCCTACCCTCAGGCCCCAGCCCCAGCCCCAGCCCTGCCCCAGCCCCGGCCCCAGCCCCGGCCCCAGACTCGGCCCCAGTCCTGCCCCAGCCCTGTCCCCAGCCCCTTCCCTGCCACAGCCCTACCCCAGCCCAGTCCCGGTCCCAGCCCAGGCCCATCCCTGCCCCAGGCCCAGCCCAGAGCCCAGCCCAGCTCCACCCTCGGCCCCAGCCCAGCCCCAGCCCCAGCCCTGGACCCAGCCCTCAGCCCAGGCCCAGCCCTAGCCCAGCCCTGCCCTCAGCCACAGCCCCAGCCCCAGCCCCAGCCCTGCCCCAGTCCCTGCCCCAGCCCAGTCCTGGTCCCAGCCCAGCCCCTGCCCTGCACCAGCCCCAGCCCTAGCCCAGCCCTACCCTCAGGCCCCAGCCCCAGCCCCAGCCCCAGCCCTGCCCTTGACTTGGTTCCAGCCCCGACCCCAGCCCTGCCCCCAGCCCAGCCCTGCCCCCAGCCAAACCCCGGCCCCAGCCCCTAGCCCTGCCCCCAACCCGGCCCCAGCCCAGCCCCAGCCCCAGCCCCAGCCCCAGCCCCAGCCCTGCCCCAGCCCCACCCCCAGCCCTGTCCCCAGCCCCTTCCCTGCCCCAGCCCTACCCCAGCCCAGTCCCGGTCCCAGCCCAGGCCCAGCCCTGCCCTAGCCCCAGCCCCAGCCCCAGCACAGCCCCACCCAGCCCCAGCCCCAGCCGAGGCCCCATCCCTGGCCCAGCCTTCAACCCAGCCTCAGCCCCATCCCTGCCCACAGCCCCAGCCCCAGCCCCGCCCCAGCCCTTCCCCAGCCCCAGCCCCAGACCAGGCCGCAGCCCAGCGCTAGCCCAGCCCTGCCCTTAGCCCCAGCCTCGGCCCCAACCTCTGTCCCAGCCCTGCTCCCAGCCCCGACCCCAGCCCCAGTCCTAGCCCTACCCCAGCCCTGCCCCAGCCAGGGGCCCAGCCCTGCCCCAGGCCCAGCCCAGTACCCAGTCCAGGCTCAACCTCAGCTCCAGTCCTGCCCCAGACCTGGCCCCAGCCCTAGCCCCAGCCCTGCCCAAGACTTGGTAACAGCCAAAGCCCCAGCCCTGTCCCAGCCCAGCCCCAGCCCCAGCTCTACTCCAGCCCTGCCCCAGACTTGGGCCCAGCCCTGCCCCAGGCCCAGCCCAGACCCCAGCCCAGCCCCACCCTCGGCCCCAGCCCAGCACCAGCCCCAGCCACCGCCCAGCCCCAGCCCTGGAACCAGCCCCAGCCCCAGCCCTGGACCCAGCCCAGCCCCAGCCCCAGCCCTGGCCCTTGCCCCAGCCCCAGCTTCAGCCCTGCCTCAGCAACAGCCCCAGCCTCGGGCCTAGCCCAGCCCCTGCCCTGGACCCAGCCCCAGCCCCAGCCACCGCCCAGCCCCAGCCCTGCGCCAGCCAAGCCCCAACCCCAGCCCAGCCCCAGCCCTGGACCCAGCCCCAGCCCTAACCCAGCCCCAGCCCAGCCCTGTCCCAGTCCCTGCCCCAGCCCCAGCCACAGCCCCAACCCCAGCCCAGCCCCAGCCCTGGACCCAGCCCCAGCCCTGGATCCAGCCCCTGCCCCAGCCCTGTCCCAGTCCCTGCCCCAGCCCCAGCCACAGCCCCACCCCTGGCCCCAGCCCCAGCCCCAGCCCTGCCCCAGCCCCAGCCCAGCCCTGTTCCAGCCCCCGCCCTGCCCCAGCCACAGACCTGCCCCAGCACAGCCCTGTTCCAGCCCCCGCCCTGCCCCAGCCACAGACCTGCCCCAGCACAGCCCCAGCCACAACCCAGCCCCAGCCCAGGACCCAGCCCCAGCCCCAGCCCCTGCCCCAGCCCTGCCCCAGCCCTGCCCTCAGCACAGCCCCAGCCCTTCCCCAGCCCCAGCCCTATCCCAGACCTGCCCTCACCCCCAGCCCCAGCCCAGCCCCAGCCACAGCCCAGCCCCAGCCCTGGACCCAGCCCTAGCCCAGCCCCAGCCCCAGCCCCAGCCCAGCCCTGGACCCAGCCCCAGCCCAGCCCCAGCCACAGCCCAGACCCAACCCTGGACCCAGCCCCAGTCGCAGCCCCGGCCACAGCCCAGACCCTAGCCCAGCCTCAGCCCCGGCTCCAGTCCCCGCCCCAGACACAGCCCAGCCCCAGCCCCAGCCCCACCCCCGGCCCCAGACCCTGCCCAGCCCCACTCCCATCCCTGCCCCCAGCCCTGCCCCAGCCCCAGCCCCAGCCCCAGCCCTGTCCCAGCCCTAGCCCAGCCATAGACTTGGTTCCCGCCCCATCCCCAGCCCAGACCCTAGCCCAGCCTCAGCCCCGGCTCCAGTCCCCGCCCCAGCCACAGCCCAGTCCCAGCCCCAGCCCCAGCCCAGCCCCAGCCCCGGCTCCAGTCCCCGCCCCAGCCACAGCCCAGCCCCAGCCCCAGCCCAGCCCCAGCCCCGGCTCCAGTCCCCGCCCCAGCCACAGCCCAGCCCCAGCCCCAGCCCCACCCCCGGCCCCAGACCCTAGCCCAGCCCCACTCCCATCCCTGCCCCCAGCCCTGCCCCAGCCCCAGCCCCAGCCCCAGCCCTGTCCCAGCCCTAGCCCAGCCATAGACTTGGTTCCCGCCCCATCCCCAGCCCAGACCCTAGCCCAGCCTCAGCCCCGGCTCCAGTCCCCGCCCCAGCCACAGCCCAGCCCCAGCCCCTGCCCCAGCCCTGCCCCAGCCCTGCCCTCATCACAGCCCCAGCCGTTCCCCAGTCCCAGCCCTAGCCCAGCACTGCCCTCACCCCCAGCCCCAGCCCAGCCCCAGCCCCAGCCCTGCCCCAGCCCCAGACCTAGCCCAGCCCTGCCCTCAGCCCAGCCCCAGCCCAGCCCTGCCCTCAGCCACAGCCCAGCCCCAGCCCTGCCCCAGCCCAGCCCCAGCCCAGCCCCTGCCCTGGACCCAGCACCAGTCGCAGCCCCGGCCCCAGCCCAGACCCTAGCCCAGACTCAGCCCCGGCTCCAGTCCCCGCCCCAGCCCAGCCCAGAACCCAGCCCAGCCCCAGCCCAGAACCCAGCCCAGCCACAGCCACAGCCCAGCCCCAGCCCCAGCCCTAGCACAGGCCTGCCCTCAGCCACAGCCCCAGCCCCAGCCCTGCCCCAGTCCCTGCCCCAGCCCAGTCCTGGTCCCAGCCCAGCCCCTGCCCTGCCCCAACCCTAGCCCTAGCCCAGCCCTACCCTCAGGCCCCAGCCCCAGCCCCAGCCCTGCCCCAGCCCCGGCCCCAGCCCCGGCCCCAGACTCGACCCCAGCCCCGCCCCAGCCCTGTCCCCAGCCCCTTCCCTGCCCTAGCCCTGCCCCAGCCCAGTCCTGGTCCCAGCCCAGGCCCAGCCCTGCCCCAGCCCCAGCCCCAGCCCCAGCCGAGGCCCCATCCCTGGCCCAGCCTTCAACCCATCCTCAGCCTCATCCCTGCACACATCCCCAGCCCCAGCCCAGCCCCAGCCCTTCCCCAGCCCCAGACCCAGACCAAGCCGCAGCCCAGCGCTAGCCCAGCCCTGCCCCCAGCCCCAGCCCCGGCCCCAACCTCAGTCCCAGCCCTGCTCCCAGCCCCGACCCCAGCCCCAGCCCTAGCCCTACCCCAGCCCTGCCCCAGCCACGGGCCCAGCCCTGCCCCAGGCCCAGCCCAGAACCCAGTCCAGGCCCAACCTCAGCTCCAGTCCTGCCCCAGCCCCAGTCCTGCCCCATCCCAGCCCCCATCCCTAGCCCTGCCCAAGCCCTGCCCTCAGCCCAGCCCCAGCCCCAGCCCGGCCCCAGCCACCTCCCAGCCCCAGCCCTGGACCCCAGCCTCGGGCCCAGCCCTGCCCCAGGCCCAGCCGAGACCCCAGCCCAGCCCCACCCACTGCCCCATCCCCGGCCCCAGCCCAGCCCTTGCCCAGCCCTGCACAGCCCCAGCCCTGCCCCAGCCCTGTCCCCAGTCCCAGTCCCAGCCCCAGCCCCAGACCAGCCCCAGCCCAGCACCTGCCCCAGCCCTACCCCAGCCCAGTCCTGGTCCCAGCCCAGGTCCAGCCCTGCCCCAGCCCAAGCCTCAGTCCCAGCCACAGCCTCATCCGTTCCCCCAGCCCAGCCCCAGCCACCACCCAGCCCCAGCCCTGGACCGAGCCCTGTTGTTGGGGTTTGTTTTGAGCAAGAGGGGACATGGGTCCCAGGAACACCTGTGCAATTCAGGCCTTGAAGAATTCTCTGTTGATAATATAGTGGCACAGTAGGAGATGTGAGAAAGTGCTGATTGCTTGGTATGCTGAAGTCCAGCTGCCCCTGAGATGGGAGGCAAGCAAGATAAGGAGGAGGCGAGATCTGGGAAAGAGAGCAATTAGGCCGGATGGAACAATTCCACAGAGTTGTGAAAACAATGATGTAACCTTTTAGAGAGCAACCAATAGTATGTTGCCAAGTGGGCATAATTATAGCAAACTGTATATAAGATGTGTCTGATGCTCAATAAAGTTGGAATCCGCTGATCAAATTGGTCGAATAAGCGGCCCCCTTCTTGCAGTAAGTGGCGCTCGAACACGGGACCCTAATGAAGACAAACGTTAGGGTTTAAGAAGTTCTTCGGGACGTTGGGAGATTCGCAGTAAGCCGGGAGGCAAGAAGGCGGCCGGCCCGGGATAGCAGTACCGGAGGCTGCAAGAAAAGGGAAGACAGCCTTGAAGCCGAAGACGCTGTAGAGCCGGAAACTGCTTAAACGAGGACTGTGCGCACAGGTATTAACGTTTAAATACGGACATGGATAGGCAGGCAGCGTATGATTTATTTATATGCTTTTTAGAAAAGCGACAGTGTAAGTTAAATTTTACAAAGGAGTTGGTGCCGCTGTTAAGCTATGCGGGAGAGTTAGGATATTTTAAGGATCCAAATGAGGTGTTTGAAAGATTGCAGTGGAAAAAGTCTGGACAAGACTTGTGGCTGCATGGCTTAGATGATGAAAAACGAGCAAAGGAGTGTGGAAAATGGTGGAAGATGGTTATGACAGCATTGGATCAGCATCGTGCTGAGCAAATGGCAGCTTATCAAGCCAGGGTACGATTAGATTATACGGACCCAAATGGAGCAAGTGTTACACATGCTGGGTTGCCTTTGTCAGAAGAGGTTCAGGATTATTTAAGAAAGGAGAAGGCTGCGTGTGTAAAAGGACTAGGTGGCAGAGTTGAATTACAATCTGTAACACAGGACTCTGGTGAGGAGCCTTCCCTGTCTCTTTTAGCTGAGCAAATTGTACAGGAGAAGAAAGTAGGTGAGGGAGAGGAGACAAACAGGGCGGTAGATCCTGGAGGTGGTGTTAAAGATCATGCAAGAAAGCACGCAGAGTATTGGCGAAAGGTTGCAGAACACTTAAACGCCGAAGGAGATCAGGAAGGGCTTAGCCGGCTGGCTGTTTCACATCAAGCTTTTCCAGTGATGTACACACAGGTCCCTTGGGAGCAGAATGTTGTTCAGGCTGATGTAACCCAATTGCCATGGAAATTGTTATCTCAATTAAGACAGACTGCGAGTCAGTTTGGGGTTCAATCAGAACCAGCTAGACAGATGATTGATTTTATTTACATGAACTATAATATGTTGCCTAGAGATTCTTATAATGTTATGAAGCTAATCCTAACAGCATCTCAATTTATGACATTTTTGAATGAGTGGGAACACCTAGCTAGACAATCAGCTGGAGTACAAAGACAGCAAAACGACCCACTATTTGATGTAACAGTAGATCAGTTGTGTGGAACGGGACAGTACGAGAGACCAGAGTTACAGGCACTTTTACAGCCGCCTGTTTTGCAAGCATCAGCCCAGATAGTGAGGATGGCTTTTGAAAAGCAGAAGGATGGAAATGCAAATCCTCACTAGATGGGAATTAAGCAAGGTAGACAGGAACCTCTTGGTGAATTTGTAGATAAGTTGCTTGCCGCACTTAGAGCAGCAAGCGTAGGAGAAGGTATCCGAGAGGCAATTTTAAGGCAGTGTTTAATGCAGAATGGGAACCAGCAGACGCAACAGCTTATTACATTGGCAGATCCTAGATGGACGGTAGCCGAATTGTTGCAGAGGGCTCAGGACTTGCCAAGCAATCCGATGGCCATGTTGACGGAGGTGATTGATAAGGGATTACAAAAACAGGCTGAGGTGTTGTCAATGACAATGACAAAACAGCTTGAGCATAGTCAGCAGGTTATGGCAGCCTTAGTACCTTTGCGCACAAACTCGAAAGGGCAAGGCCGACCCTATAAGCAGTCATCAGATGAAATACAGTGTCATCGAAAAGCGTAAGGCGGAGATATCGTCTAAAGTAATGCCTGGACTTTTGGCCCATAGATCCGCTTTAGGGCATTTCCCTAGCGGAGATAGTTATTTTGATGAAGCTTGTTGGAGAGAATACAGGGACAAGTTGTGGGACTTGGTTATAGATGGTGATAAAACTGCTATAAAGCTGCAAAAGTCGTGGCGAGAATGCATGAACTGTGTTAAAACCTACGAACTGAAACAGCGAATGGCTGCTGCAGTTAGAGCAACTTTGTCAGGACGAGATGCAGCGCCAGGTGTATCTGAGTTGCAGCTGAAAGATGTGTCTGAGAACTGTCGACCGATCGACTGGGGCCGCCCCCGATACATCTTGCGGCGACCACACCGCGTTTACCAGCCGTCACCACTGCCGTTTGCACACAGCGGGGAACCTTCCTCTGACATCGCCAGTGACGGCTCGGATTTGGAAGACAACACCGGCAGCGAGGAATTCAAACAGCGCTGACTTTGCTTTACGGCCCCTCTTAGAAAAAATGGAGCGCTTGGAGGCTCGCGGTTACAGCGTTCCTGCCACCGCACTCCTCCCGCGAGCCCTGCCGGCCCCCGCGGACACCGACGGCTCCGACCAAGGCGGTACTGGCTGACGCACCACCGACACCGACAGCACCGACAGCAGCAGCGGAGCAGCTGCCACGGCAGCAGCCCCCACCCCTTTCCCCCGCAGCGGCTTTAGCCGCACTACTCTCTTTTGATTTAAAGCAACAGTACTCATTTTGTCATTTCTGATTGTAATGTCTTTCAGAGATTTGTTATTTAGAGTTTTGTTAAGTTTTTCTAATAAGCATAATGAATAAGTAAACATTTGGTATTTACAGGTATTTAGTACATAGTAATTGCAGTAAGGTGTATGCACTTAGTTAAGAGTTCAAATTGTAAGATTTTCTTTTGGTTCGAACCTTCTTAGTTGTCTGCCTAGGCATTTCAAAGGAGCTCCATGTAATATAGTTAAGGAATGTATAAACAGGTTTTAATTTTGGAAAGTGTTTTTTAGTTAATGTAACAATTTTATTTCTTTTTAGACACTGATTTGATGGATTAATTTTAACATAGTCTTTTAAGGTTTTAAGGATTTTTTGGTATTAGCATAAGTTAAGGTTTGTAGTAAATAGGTATTAATTTTAACAACTATTCCTTCACTAATGTGCAGCAGAACCAAGACTGAGAGGAAACAGCATTTCCCATGAAGTCGAACATCGATCACAATAACTGTTATGATAATCTGGGGTGGAGCCTAATTTTGATCCTAACCCTATTTGTACATAAGTAGTCCAATCGAAATCAAAAACCACGTTCCCATGTGTGGAGTCTTGATCAGACTGGAGAGAAAAGACTTGAACTTGAGAACGCAACAGTAAATTTTTCTGCTACAGTTGAAATCATAGTAAATGCAAGCATAGATGCAATAAAAGTGCAGCAAATTGAAATCAATAGTCTCTCGAAAATGTCTACTCAGAATAGATTAGCTTTGGATTTTTTATATGTTAAGGAAGGGGGTATATGTGTAGTCATAAATGTAAGTTGTTGTAGTTATGATAATCTAGATAAATGAGTGGAAACAGATTTACAGGCGATTGTAAACCACAATCAGATATTACATCAGATTTCTTTAGATGATACTTCTTGTGGATTTAAAGAAATATGGGATAAGTTAACTTTCTGGTTACCAAATCTAAATTGGCTTCAACATTTGTTTGTAATATTGTTGGAATAATTGTAATATTGCTATGCATAATACTCTGCAATTGTTGTTACAAAATACTAAGACCTTTAAGTAAGATTGCTCATGTCAATGAGTTACAAGTAGAGAATTATGATCAGAATGTGATCAGAACAGATGAACTTAATTATGATCCAATTAAGAAGGTTCTGAAATATCTGGAAATTTTAACACAAATCAATGGTGACAAAAAAAAAAAAAAAAAAAAGGGGGGGAATTGTGATGAATCTACTGGTGATTTGTGTTAAAATTGTAAGACTTAGAGTGCACTGGGATTAAGGGTCAGGATCTTGTGAGGCCTGTTTAGAGGGTAAAGAGAAAGAAACCTATCTTGCAGACTTGCAAGGACACTGTCTGGTTAATTGGAGACATCACGGCTGAGAAGGAGCTGTCTTAAAGATAAACATTCAGAACTGGGAATTTGTTTTCTTCAGATAAGAAGCCTGCACAATTGAGCATGTGTGAAAGTGGATGCTTTGACCCTTACCACACTGAATGTAGGGAGAAGGGATTTGACCACCTATTCTAAGACTATCATATGCCTCCCTTCTATTTAGCATAAGTTTGCTTATATAGATGATGAAACTATATAAGATGAAGAAAACTATTGTAAGGTTGCTTTTTGGGTGAAGTTGGTACCAATAAGAGATCAGTATTACTAGGATGAGCAAAAACACATTATTATGGTTAATTTTATATTGGGCAAAGCAATGAAGCTCTTTTGCTCTTGCTGATTGCCTGCAAGTTTTCTGTCTGTGAAGCTAGAGCCTGGCCAGATCTACCTTTACAGATTAAAGAAATCTTGCTACCCTTAAACAAATTATGATTTTTGACCATCCTAGAGAAAATAGAGGTGCAACATAACAGGTAATAATGAATTGATTGAACTTTTTCAGACGTGTCTGATAGGGATACCCAGACAATGTAAATATGTTTGTTAATTATAGTAGTAAGTTTTAAGGTTCTTAGGTATTATTGTACTCATTTTGATTATTGTTAAACTTGTTTATAATTGTATTATGCAAAGTGTTCAAAGAATAACTTCCAAGGCCTTACTTGCACAAAAGAAAAACGGGGGAATTGTTGTTGGTGTTTGTTTTGAGCAAGAGGGGACATGGGTCCCAGGAACACCTGTGCAATTCAGGCCTTGAAGAATTCTCTGTTGATAATATAGTGGTGGAGTAGGAGCTGTGAGAAAGTGCTGATTGCTTGGTATGCTGAAACCCAGCTGCCCCTGAGATGGGAGGCAAGCAAGATAAGGAGGAGGCAAGATCTGGGAAAGAGAGCAATTAGGCCGGATAGAAGAATTCCACAGAGTTGTGAAAACAATGATGTAACCTTTTAGAGAGCAACCAATAGTATGTTGCCAAGTGGGCATAATTATAGCAAACTGTATATAAGATGTGTCTGATGCTCAATAAAGTTGGAATCCGCTGATCAAATTGGTCGAATAAGCGGCCCCTTCTTGCAGTAGAGCCCCTGCCCCAGCCCTGTCCCAGTCCCTGCCTCAGCCCCAGCCCCAGCCCCAGCCCCACCCCTGGCCCCAGTACCGGCCCCAGCACAGCCCTAGCCCAGCCCTGTTCCAGCCCATGCACTGCCCCAGCCCCAGCCCTGCACCCAACCCAGCCCCAGCCCGGCCCCAGCCCTGCCCCAGCTCTGGCCCCAGCCCTGTCCCCAGCCCCGGCCCCTGCCCCAGCCCTAGCCCTAGACCCAGCCCTGACCTCAGCCCCAGCCACACCCCAGCCCCAGACCTGGGCCCAGCCCCAGCTCAGCCCCAGCCCCAGACCTGCCCCAGCCCAGACCCAGCCAAAGCCCCAGCCCCAGCCCTGCCCCAGCCCAGCCCCATCCACAACCCAGCCCCGGCCCTGGACCCAGCCCCAGCCCCAGCCCCAGCCCTGCCCCAGCCCTGCCCTCAGCCCAGCCCCACCCCTTCCCCAGCCCCAGCTCTGCCCTGGACCCACCCCCAGCCCCACCCCAGCCTCATCCCCAGCCCTGCCCCAGCCCAGCCCCAGCCACAGCGCAGCCCCAGCCCAGACCCAGACACAACCCAGCCCCAGCCCGGGACCCAGCCCCAGCCCCAGGCCCAGCCCAGCCCCAGCCCTGCCCTCAGCCCAGCCCCAGCCCTTCCCCAGCCCCAGCCCTGCCCCAGCCCTGCCCTCAGCCCAGCCCCAGCCCTTCCCCAGCCCCAGCCCTGCCCCAGCCCTGCCCTCAGCCCAGCCCCAGCCCTTCCCCAGCCCCAGCCCTGCCCAAGCCCTGCCCCAGCCCCAGCCCCAGCCCAGCCCCAGCCCTTCCCCAGCCCCAGCCCTGCCCCAGCCCTGCCCTCAGCCCAGCCCCAGCGCTTCCCCAGCCCCAGCCCAGCCCCAGCCCTGGACCCAGCCCCAGCTCAGCCCCAGCCCTGGACGAAGCCCCAGCTGCAGCCCCAGCCCCAGCCCAGCCCTAGCCCAGCCCTGCCTCAGCCCGAGCCACAGCCCAGCCCCAGCCCTAGCCCTGTCCCAGCCCCAGTCCTGCCCCAGCCCCGGCCCCAGCCCCGGCCCCTGCCCAGCCCCACTCCCATCGCTGCCCCCAGTCCTGAACCCAGCACAGGCCCCAACCTCAGTCCCAGACCTGCTCCCAGCCCCGGCCCCAGCTCCGGCTCCAGCCCTATCCCAGCCCTAACCCAGCCCAGCCACAGCCCCGGCCCAGCCTTGTTCCAGCCGATGCACTGCCCCAGACCCAGCCCTGCACCCAACCCAGCCCCAGCCCGGCCCCAGCCCTGCCCCAGCTCTGGCCCCAGCCCTGTCCCCAGCCCCGGCCCCTGCCCCAGCCCTAGCCCTAGCCCAGCCCTGACCTCAGCCCCAGCCACACCCCAGCCGCAGCCCTGGGCCCAGCCCCAGCTCAGCCCCAGCCCCAGACCTGCCCCAGCCCAGACCCAGCCAAAGCCTCATCCCCAGCCCTGCCCCAGCCCAGCCACAGCCACAGCGCAGCCCTCAGCCCAGGCCCAGCCCTAGCCCAGCCCTGCCCTCAGCCACAGCCCCAGCCCCAGCCCTGCCCTTGACTTGGTTCCAGCCCCGATCTCAGCCCTGCCCCCAGCCCTGCCCCCAGCCCTGCCCCAGCCCTAGCCCCAGCCCCGGCCCCAGCTTGTCCTAGCCCCAGTCCTGCACCAGCCCCGGCCACAGCCCCAGCCCCAGCCCAGCCATAGACTTGGTTCCGTCCCCAGCCCCAGCCCAGCCCCAGCCCAAGGCCCAGCCTCCAGCCTAGTCCTGCTTCAGCGCCGGCCCCAAACCAGCCCCAGCCCCAGCCCCGGCCCCAACCTCAGTCCCAGCCCTGCTCCCAGCCCCGGCCCCAGCTCCAGCTCCAGCCCTACCACAGCCCTGCCCCAGCCTCGGGCCCAGCCCTGTCCCAGGCCCAGCCCTGGACCCAGCCCCAGCCCTGGACCCAGCCCCAGCCCCAGCCCAGCCCAGCCCCAGCCCAGCCCCAGCCACAGCCCCAGTCCCAGTCCTGCCCCAGCCCAGCCCCCATCTCCAGCCCTGCCCAAGCCCTGCCGTCAGCCCAGACCCCAGCCCCAGCCCAGCCCCGGCCCCAGCCCTGCCCCAGCACCAGCCCTAGCCCAGCCAGGCCCTCAGCCCAGCCCCAGCCAGGCCCCAGCCCTGTCCGCAGCCCCAGCCCCAGCCCCAGCCCCAGCCTCGTCCCCAGCCCAGCCCCAGCCCCAGCCCAACCCCAGCCCAGCCCCAGCAACCGGGCCCAGCCCTGCCTCATGCCCAGCCCTAGCCCAAGCGATGCCACAAGTCCAGCCCCAGCCCAAGGCCCAGCCTCCATCCTAGTCCTGCCCCAGCCCCAGCCCCAACCTCAGTGCCAGCCCTGCTCCCAGCCCCGGCCCCAGCACTGGCTCCAGCCCCAGCCCTGGCTCCAGCCCTACCCCAGCCCTGCCCCAGCTTCGGGCCCAGCCCTGTCCCAGGCCCAGCCCAGAACCCAGCCCAGCCCCAGCCCGAGCCCCAGCCCCACCCTCGGCCCCAGCCCAGCCCCAGCCCCAGCCCTGCCCCAGCCCAGCCCCAGCCACAACCCAGCCCCAGCCCTGGACCCAGCCCCATCCCTGCCTCAGCCCAGCCCCAACCCTCAGCCCAGGCCCATTCCAGCCCCAGCCCCAGCCCCACCCTCGGCCACAGCCCAGACCTGCCCTACCCCAGCCCTGCCCCAGCCTTGGGCCCAGCCCTGTCCCAGGCCCAGCCCAGAACCCAGCCCAGCCTCAACCCCGGCCCCAGCCCTGCCCCAGCCCTGTCCCCAGCCCCAGTCCGGCCTCAGCCCTTGCCCCAGCCCCAGCCCCAGCCCCAGTCCTTCCCAAACCTTGGTTCCAGCCCTGCCCCAGCCCAGCCCCAGCCCCAGCCCTAGCCCTTCCCAAGCCCTGCCCCAGACCAGCCCCAGCCCCAGTCCGGCCTCAGCCCTGTCCCCAGCCCCAGCCCCAGCCCAGCACCAACGCTGCTCCAGCCCCAGTTCCAGCCCTGCCCCAGCCCTGCCCCAGCCCCACCCCTAGCCTAGCCCTGCCCTCAGCCCAGCCCCAGCCCTGCCCCAACCCCAGCCCTAGCCCAGCCCCCGCCCCATCCCTGCCCCAGCCCAGCCCCAGCCCCAGCCCAGCCCCAGCCCAAGGCCCAGCCCAGCACAGCCCCAGCCCCAGCCACAGCCCAGCCCCAGCCCTGGACCCAGCCCCAGCCCAGCCCCAGCCCAGCCCCAGCCAGGCCCCAGCCCTGTCCGCAGCCCCAGCCCCAGCCCCAGCCTCGTCCCCAGCCCAGCCCCAGCCCCAGCCCAACCCCAGCCCAGCCCCAGCAACCGGGCCCAGCCCTGCCCCATGCCCAGCCCCAGCCCCAGCCATGCCACGAGTCCAGCCCCAGCCCAAGGCCCAGCCTCCAGCCTAGTCCTGCCCCAGCCCCGGCCCCAACCTCAGTGCCAGCCCTGCTCCCAGCCCCGGCCCCAGCCCTGGCTCCAGCCCTACCCCAGCCCTGCCCCAGCCTCGAGCCCAGCCCTGTCCCAGGCCCAGCCCAGAACCCAGCCCAGCCTCAGCCCCAGCCCCAGCCCTACCCCAGCCCCACCCCTAGCCCAGCCCTGCCCTCAACCCCAGCCCCAGCCCCTGCCCCACCCTCGGCCCCAGCCCAGCCCCAGACCCAGCCCTGCTCCAGCCCAGCCACAGCCAGAGCCCAGCACCAGCCCTGGAAACAGCCCAGCCCCAACACAGCCCCGACCACAGCCCCGGCCCCAGACACAGCCCAGCCCCCGCCCCATCCCTGCCCCAGCCCAGCCCCAGCCCAACTCTAGCCCAGCCCCAGCCCTGCAACAGCCCTGCCCCAGCCCAGCCCCAGCCACAACCCAGCCACAGCCCTAGCCCAGACCTGCCCTCAGCCCTGCCCCAGCCCAGCCCCAGCCACAGCCCAGCCCCAGCCCTGGACCCAGCCCTAGCCCAGCCCCAGCCCCAGCCCTGCCCAAGCCCTGCCGCAGCCCTGCCCCAGTCCCAGCCCCAGCCCCAGCCCTGTCCCTGCCCTGGACCCAGCCCCAGCCCAGCCCCAGCCCCAACCCTTCCCCAGCCCAGCCCCAGCCACAGCCCAGCCCCAGCCCTGGACCCAGCCCCAGCCCAGCCCCATCCCCAACCCTGCCCCAGCCCAGCCCCAGCCACAGCCCAGCCACAGCCCTGGACCCAGCCACAGTCGCAGCCCCGGCCCCAGCCCACCACCTGCCGCAGCCCCACTCCCATCCCTGCTTCCAGCCCATCCCCATCCCCACCCTGGACCCAGCCCCAGCCCCAGCCCAGCCCCAGCTCTGCCCTGGACCCAACCCCAGCCCCACCCCAGCCTCATCCCCAGCCCTGCCCCAGCCCAGCCCCAGCCACAGCGCAGCCCCAGCCCTGGACCCCAGCCTCGGGCCCAGCCCTGCCCCAGGCCCAGCCCAGACCCCAGCCCAGACCCACCCACGGCCCCATCCCCGGCCCCAGCCCAGCCCTAGCCCAGCTCTGCACAGCCACAGCCCTAACCCAGCCCTGCCCTTAGCCCTACCCCAGCCCTACCCAAGCCCTGTCTCCAGCCCCAGTCCCAGCCTCAGCCCCAGACCAGCCCCAGCCCAGCACCTGCCCCAGCCCTACCCCAGCTCAGTCCCGGTCCCAGCCCAGCCCCAGCCCTGCCGCAGCTCTGGCCACAGCCCTGTCCCCAGCCCTGGGCCCTGCCCCAGCCCCAGCCCTGGACGCAGCCACAGTCGCAGCCCCGGCCCCAGCCCACCACCTGCCGCAGCCCCACTCCCATCCCTGCTTCCAGCCCATCCCCATCCCCACCCTGGACCCAGCCCCAGCCCCAGCCCAGCCCCAGCTCTGCCCTGGACCCAACCCCAGCCCCACCCCAGCCTCATCCCCAGCCCTGCCCCAGCCCAGCCCCAGCCACAGCGCAGCCCCAGCCCTGGACCCCAGCCTCGGGCCCAGCCCTGCCCCAGGCCCAGCCCAGACCCCAGCCCAGCCCCACCCACGGCCCCATCCCTGGCCCCAGCCCAGCCCTAGCCCAGCTCTGCACAGCCACAGCCCTAACCCAGCCCTGCCCTTAGCCCTACCCCAGCCCTACCCAAGCCCTGTCTCCAGCCCCAGTCCCAGCCTCAGCCCCAGACCAGCCCCAGCCCAGCACCTGCCCCAGCCCTACCCCAGCCCAGTCCCGGTCCCAGCCCAGCCCCAGCCCTGCCGCAGCTCTGGCCCCAGCCCTGTCCCCAGTCCCGGGCCCTGCCCCAGCCCCAGACCTAGCCCAGCCCTGCCCCAGCCCAGACCCAGCCACAGCCACAGCCCCAGCCCTGCCCCAGCCCAGCCCCAGCCACAACCAAGCCCCAGCCCTGGGCCCAGCCCCAGCCCCAGCCCTGCCCCAGCCCTGCCCTCAGCCCAGCCCCAGCCCTTCCCCAGCCCAGCCCTAGCCCAGCCCTGCCCTCAGCCCAACCCCAGCCCTTCCCCAGCCCAGCCCTAGCCCAGCCCTGCCCCAGCCCCAGCCCCAGCCCACCCCAACCACAGCCCAGCCCCAGCCCTGGACCCAGCCCCAGCCCTAGACCCAGCCTTACCCCAGCCCTGTCCCCGGCCCCCCGCACTGCCCCAGCCCCAGCCCTGCACCCAACCCAGCCCCAGCCCGGCCCCAGCTATGCCCCAGCTCTGGCCCCAGCCCTATCCCCAGCCCCGGCCCCTGCCCCAGCCCCAGCCCTGCCCCGGCCCAGCCCCAGCCCCAGCCCAGCCCCAGCCCTGCCCCAGCCCAGCCCCGGCGCCTGCCCAGCCCCACTGCCCTCCCTGCCCCCAGCCCTGCCCCAGCCCGAGCCCCAGCCCCAGCCCTGTCCCAGCCCCAGCCCAGCCATAGACTTGGTTCCCGCCCCAGCCCCAGCCCAGAACCCAGCCCAGCCTCAGCCCCGGCCGCAGCCCTGCCCCAGCCCCAGACCTAGCCCAGCCCTGCCCTCAGCCCAGGCCCATCCCAGCCCCAGCCCCAGCCCCAGCCCAGCCCTACTGCAAGAAGGGGGCCGCTTAGTCGACCAATTTGATCAGCGGATTCCAACTTTATTGAGCATCAGACACATCTTTTATACAGTTTGCTATAATTATGCCCACTTGGCAACATACTATTGGTTGCTCTCTAAAAGGTTACATCATTGTTTTCACAACTCTGTGGAATTCTTCCATCCGGCCTAATTGCTCTCTTTCCCAGATCTCGCCTCCTCCTTATCTTGCTTGCCTCCCATCTCAGGGGCAGCTGGGTTTCAGCATACCAAGCAATCAGCACTTTCTCACATCTCCTACTCCGCCACTATATTATCAACAGAGAATTCTTCAAGGCCTGAATTGCACAGGTGTTCCTGGGACCCATGTCCCCTCTTGCCTGACAACAATTCCCCCGTTTTTCTTTTGTGCAAGTAAGGCCTTGGAAGTTATTCTTTGAACACTTTGCATAATACAATTATAAACAAGTTTAACAATAATCAAAATGAGTACAATAGTGCCTAAGAACCTTAAAACTTACTACTATAATTAACAAACATATTAACATTAAGTCTGGGTATCCCTATCAGACACGTCTGAAAAAGTTCAATCAATTCATTATTACCTGTTATGTTGCACCTTTATTTTCTCTAGGATGGTCAAAAATCATAAATTGTTTAATGGTAGCAAGATTTCTTTAATCTGTAAAGGTAGATCTGGCCAGGCTCTAGCTTCACAGACAGAAAACTTGCAGGCAATCAGCAAGAGCAAAAGAGCTTCATTGCTTTGCCCAATATAAAATTACCCATAATAATGTGTTTTTGCTCATCCTGGTAATACTGATCTCTTATTGGTACCATTTGTTGATGTTTTCAATCGAAAATGAAAATGCATGTTGTGTTGTTATGAATTTTGATTTTCCCTCTAGGTGTGTAAAATTATAGCGAACTGGTGAGATAACATATAAATCCCTTCTCCCTACATTCAGTGTGGTACGGGTCAAAGCATCCACTTTCACACATGCTCAATTGTGCAGGCTTCTTATCTGAAGAAAACAAATTCCCAGTTCTGAATGTTTATCTTTAAGACAGCTCCTTCTCAGCCGTGGTGTCTCCAATTAACCAGACAGTGTCCTTGCAAGTCTCTAAACAGGCCTCACAAGATCCTGACCCTTAATCCCAGTGCACTCTAAGTCTTACAATTTTAACACAAATCACCAGTAGATTCATCACAATTCCCCCCCTTTTTTTTTTTTTTTTTTTTTGTCACCATTGATTTGTGTTAAAATTTCCAGATATTTCAGAACCTTCTTAATTGGATCATAATTAAGTTCCTCTGTTTTGATCACCTTCTGATCATAACCATTTGCTTGTAACTTATTGGCATAAACAATTTTACCTAAAGGTCTTACCATTTTAAAACAACAACTACAATGAATTACACAGATCAGTATTACAATTATTCCAACAGGTATTACAAATAATTTTTTAAAGCAACTTATAGTCGATAAGCAAGAAGTTAACTTATCCCATATTTCTTTAAATCCAGAAGAAGTATCATCCAAAGAAATCTGATGTAATATCTGATTGTAGTTTACAATCGCCTGTAAATCTGTTTCCACTCGTTTATCTAGATTAACATAACTATAACAACTTACATTTATGACTACACATACACCCCCTTCCTTAACATATAAAAAATCCAAAGCTAATCTATTCTGAGTAGACATTTTTGAGAGACTATTGATTTCAATTTGCTGCACTTTTATTGCATCTATGCTTGCATTTACCATGATTTCAACTGTAGCAGAAAAATTTACCATTGCTTTTTCAAGTTCAAGTCTTTTCTCTCCAGTCTGATCAAGATTCCACACATGGGAACATGGTTTTTGATTTCGATTGGACTACTTATGTACAAATAGGGTTAGGATCAAAATTAGGCTCCACCAAGTATATGTGAACTCTGCCTCCTCGGCCTGCTGGGGTGCAACCAGCAGCCGGGTGTATTTTCTTCTCGGCAGCAGTTACATTCTTCAGGAGCCCTACAGATTTTTTAACTCCTTAACCCACTTCAAAATTCCATTTGGAGTCTCTTCTCTACTTCCTTGGTTAGTTCGTTTACCATTTCCCATTGTGCTTTTGTTATTTCAATTCCTCTGCCTTCAAAATCTTATGTCTCTTACTTTTCCTTTTACTAATCCTTTTAATTATTCCTGATATTTCCCAACTAAAATTTCTCTAGTCTTTATTTCCCACTTATGCCAATCCCTTTCAATAATTTTCCATGGGGATTTAAATCCTCTTTCTCACCACAGAATAGGTTTTCTGTATTTACCAGCCCAAACTGCCTATTTTCAAATTCAGCATTCAGGACAAAATATTATTTTGATCATACTTTTGACCCCAGATTATCATAACAGTTATTGTGATCGATGTTCGACTTCATGGGAAATGCTGTTTCCTCTCAGTCTTGGTTCTTCTGCACATTAGTGAAGGAATAGTTGTTAAAATTAATACCTATTTACTACAAACCTTAACTTATGCTAATACCAAAAAATCCTTAAGACCTTAAAAAACTATGTTAAAATTAATCCATCAAATCAGTGTCTAAAAAGAAATAAAATTGTTACATTAACTAAAAAACACTTTCCAAAATTAAAACCTGTTTATACATTCCTTAACTATATTACATGGAGCTCCTTTGAAATGCCTAGGCAGACAACTAAGAAGGTTCGAACCAAAAGAAAATCTTACAGTTTGAACTCTTAACTAAGTGCATACACCTTACTGCAATTACTATGTACTAAGTACTTATAAATACCAAATGCTTACTTATTCATTATGCTTATTAGAAAAACTTAACAAAACTCTAAATAACAAATCTCTGAAAGACGTTACAATCAGAAATGACAAAATGAGTACTGTTGCTTTAAATCAAAACAGAGTGGTGCGGCTAAAGCCGCTGCGGGGGAAAGGGGTGGGGGCTGCTGCCGTGGCAGCTGCTCCGCTGCTACTGTCGGTGCTGTCGGTGTCGGTGGTGCGTCAGCCGGTACCCGCCTTGGTCGGAGCCATCGGTATCCGCGGGGGCCGGCAGGGCTCGCGGGAGGAGTGCGGTGGCAGGAACGCTGTAACCGCGAGCCTCCAAGCACTCCATTTTTTCTAAGAGGGGCCGTAAAGCAAAGTCGGCGCTGTTTGAATTCTTCGCTGCCGGTATTGTCTTCCAAATCCGAGCCGTCGCTGGCGATGTCAGAGGAAGGTTCCCCGCTGTGTGCAAACGGCAGTGGTGACGGCTGGTAAACGCGGTGTGGTCGCCGCAAGATGTATCGGGGGCGGCCCCGGTCGATCGGTCGACAGTTCTCAGACACATCTTTCAGCTGCAACTCAGATACACCTGGCGCTGCATCTCGTCCTGACAAAGTTGCTTTAACTGCAGCAGCCATTCGCTGTTTCAGTTCGTAGGTTTTAACACAGTTCATGCATTCTCGCCACGACTTTTGCAGCTTTATAGCAGTTTTATCACCATCTATAACCAAGTCCCACAACTTGTTCCTGTATTCTCTCCAACAAGCTTCATCAAAATAACTATCTCCGCTAGGGAAATGCCCTAAAGCGGATCTATGGGCCAAAAGTCCAGGCATTACTTTAGACGATATCTCCGCCTTACGCTTTTCGATGACACTGTATTTCATCTGATGACTGCTTATAGGGTCAGCCTTGCCCTTTCGAGTTTGTGCGCAAAGGTACTAAGGCTGCCATAACCTGCTGACTATGCTCAAGCTGTTTTGTCATTGTCATTGACAACACCTCAGCCTGTTTTTGTAATCCCTTATCAATCACCTCCGTCAGCATGGCCATCGGATTGCTTGGCAAGTCCTGAGCCCTCTGCAACAATTCGGCTACCGTCCATCTAGGATCTGCTGATGTAATAAGCTGTTGCGTCTGCTGGTTCCCATTCTGCATTAAACACTGCCTTAAAATTGCCTCTCGGATACCTTCTCCTGCGCTTGCTGCTCTAAGTGCGGCAAGCAACTTATCCACAAATTCACCAAGAGGTTCCTGTCTACCTTGCTTAATTCCCATCTAGTGAGGATTTGCATTTCCATCCTTCTGCTTGTCAAAAGCCATCCTTACTATCTGGGCTGATGCTTGCAAAACAGGCGGCTGTAAAAGTGCCTGTAACTCTGGTCTCTCATTCTGTCCCGTTCCACACAACTGATCTACTGTTACACCAAATAATGGATCGTTTTGCTGTCTTTGTACTCCAGCTGATTGTCTAGCTAGGTATTCCCACTCATTCAAAAATGTCATAAATTGAGATGCTGTTAGGATCAGCTTCGTAACATTATAAGAATCTCTAGGTAACATATTACAGTTCATGTAAATAAAATCAATCATCTCTCTAGCTGGTTCAGATTGAACCCCAAACTGACTCGCAGCTTGTCTTAATTGAGATAACAATTTCCATGGCAATTGGGTTACATCAGCCTGAACAACATTTTGCTCCCCAGGGACCTGTGTATACATTACTGGAAGAACTTGATGTGAAGCAGCCAGCCGGCTAAGCCCTTCCTGATCTCCTTCGGCATTTAATTGTTCTGCAACCGTTCGCCAATACTCTGTGTGCTTTCTTGCATGATCTTTAACACCACCTCCAGGATCTACCGCCCTGTTTGTCTCCTCTCCCTCACCTACTTTCTTCTCCTGTACAATTTGCTCAGCTAAAAGAGACGGGGAAGGCTCCTCAGCAGAGTCCTGTGTTACAGATTGTAATTCGACTCTGCCACCTAACCCTTTTACACACGCAGCCTTCTCCTTTCTTAAATAATCCTGAACCTCTTCTGACAAAGGCAACCCAGCATGTGTAACACTTGCTCCATTTGGGTCCGTATAATCTAATCGTACCCTAGCTTGATAAGCTGCCATTTGCTCAGCACGATGCTGATCCAATGCTGTCATAACCATCTTCCACCATTTTCCACACTCCTTTGCTCGTTTTTCATCACCTAAGCCATGCAGCCACAAGTCTTGTCCAGACTTTTTCCACTGCAATCTTTCAAACACCTCATTTGGGTCATTAAAATATCCTAACTCTTCTGCATAGCTTAACAGCGGCACCAACTCCTTTGTAAAATTTAACTTACACTGTCGCTTTTCTAACAAGCATATAAATAAATCATACGCTGCCTGCCTATCCATGTCCGTATTTAAACGTTAATACCTGGGCTGAGCTGGGCGTTGGGGTCGGGGAGCAGAGTAATACCCTGGAAATCCATGAGGAGTTAGTTCGGGACCTGCTGAGCCACTTGGATATCCACAAGTCCATGGGACCAGATGGGATCCATCCTAGGGTGCTGAGAGAGCTGGCGGATGTGCTAGCTAGGCCACTCTCCATCATTTTCCTCCAGTCCTGGCTCACTGGTGAGGTCCCAGATGACTGGAAACTGGCCAACGTGGTCCCCATCCACAAGAAGGGTCGGATGGAGGAACCTGGAAACTACAGGCCAGTCAGCCTGACCTCAGTGCCAGGGAAAGTGATGGAGCAGATTATCCTGGCAGCAATAACTGCGCACCTGAAGGATGGCCAAGGGCTCAGGTCCAGCCAACATGGATTCAGGAAGGGCAGATCCTGCCTCTCCAACCTGATCTCTTTCTATGATCAGGTGACCCGCCTGGTGGATGTGGGGAGGCCTGTGGATGTGGTCTACCTAGACTTCAGCAAGGCCTTTGACACCGTCCCCCACAGCAAACTGCTGACTAAGCTGTCAGCCTGTGGATTGGACCACTACACTCTGTGCTGGGTTAGGAACTGGCTGGAGGGCCGGGCCCAGAGAGTGGTCGTGAACGGTGCCGCATCCAGCTGGAGGCCAGTCACCAGTGGTGTCCCCCAGGGATCAGTGCTGGGCCCTGTCCTCTTCAACATATTCGTTGATGATCTGGATGAAGGGGTAGAGTCAGTCATCAGCAAGTTTGCAGATGACACAAAGTTAGGGGCAGATGTTAGTCAATTAGAGGGTAGAAAGGCTCTGCAGAGGGACCTCGACCGACTGGAAAGATGGGCAGAGTCCAATGGGATGGCTTTCAACAAGTCCAAGTGCCGAGTGCTGCACTTTGGCTATGGCAATCCCATGCAGAGGTATAGGCTGGGGTCGGAGTGGCTGGAGAGCTCCCAGACAGAGAGGGACCTGGGTGTGCTGATCGACAGCCACCTGAATATGAGCCAGCAGTGTGCTCAGGTGGCCAGGAGGGCCAATAGCATTCTGGCCTGCATTAGGAATAGTGTGGCCAGCAGGAGCAGGGAGGTCATAGTGCCCCTGTACTCTGCTCTGGTTAGGCCGCACCTTGAGTACTGTGTCCAGTTCTGGGCTCCTCAGTTTAAGAAGGACATTGAGACACTTGAGCGTGTCCAGAGAAGGGCAACAAGGCTGGTGAGAGGCCTTGAACACAAGCCCTATGAGGAGAGGCTGAGGGAGCTGGGATTGTTTAGCCTGGAGAAGAGGAGGCTCAGGGGTGACCTTATTGCCCTCTACAACTACCTGAAGGGTGGTTGTAGCCAGGAGGGAGTTGGCCTCTTCTCCCAGGCAACCAGCACCAGAACAAGGGGACACAGTCTCAAGCTGCGCCAGGGGAGGTTCAGACTCGAGGTGAGGAGGAAGTTCTTCACCGAGCGAGTCATTCGGCATTGGAATGGGTTGCCCAGGGAGGTGGTTGAGTCATCGACCCTGGAGGCGTTCAAGGGGAGATTGGACGTGGCACTTGGTGCCATGGTCTAGTCATGGGGTCTGCGGTGTCAGGTTGGACTCGATGATCCTCGAGGTCCTTTCCAACCTAAGTGATACTGTGATACTGTGATACCTGTGCGCACAGTCCTCGTTTAAGCAGGTCCCGGCTCTACAGCGTCTTCGGCTTCAAGGCTGTCTTCCCTTTTCTTGCAGCCTCCGGTACTGCTATCCCGGGCCGGCCTTCTTCTTGCCTCCCGGCTTACTGCGAATCTCCCAACGTCCCGAAGAACTTCTTAAACCCTAACGTTTGTCTTCATTAGGGTCCCTGTTCGAGCGCCACTTACTGCAAGAAGGGGGCCGCTTTAACGACCAATTTGATCAGCGGATTCCCACTTTATTGAGCATCAGACACACCTTATATACAGTTTGCTATAATTATGCCCACTTGGCAACATACTATTGGCTGCTCTCTAAATGGTTACATCATTGTTTTCACAACTCTGTGGAATTCTTCTATCCGGCCTAATTGCTCTCTTTCCCAGATCTCGCCTCTTCCTTATCTTGCTTGCCTCCCATCTCAGGGGCAGCTGGACTTCAGCATACCAAGCAATCAGCACTTTCTCACATCTCCCACTCCGCCACTATATTATCAACAGAGAATTTTTCAAGGCCTGAATTGCACAGGTGTTCCTGGGACCCATGTCCCCTCTTGCCCGACAACAATTCCCCCCGTTTTTCTTTTGTGCAAGTAAGGCCTTGGAAGTTATTCTTTGAACACTTTGCATAATACAATTATAAACAAGTTTAACAATAATCAAAATGAGTACAATAATACCTAAGAACCTTAAAACTTACTACTATAATTAACAAACATATTTACATTAAGTCTGGGTATCCCTATCAGACACGTCTGAAAAAGTTCAATCAATTCATTATTACCTGTTATGTTGCACCTTTATTTTCTCTAGGATGGTCAAAAATCATAAATTGTTTAATGGTAGCAAGATTTCTTTAATCTGTAAAGGTAGATCTGGCCAGGCTCTAGCTTCACAGACAGAAAACCTGCAGGCAATCAGCAAGAGCAAAAGAGCTTCATTGCTTTGCCCAATATAAAATTAACCATAATAATGTGTTTTTGCTCATCCTAGTAATACTGATCTCTTATTGGTACCAACTTCACCCAAAAAGCAACCTTACAATAGTTTTCTTCATCTTATATAGTTTCATCATCTATATAAGCAAACTTATGCTAAATAGAAGGGAGGCATATGATAGTCTTAGAATAGGTGGTCAAATCCCTTCTCCCTACATTCAGTGTGGTAAGGGTCAAAGCATCCACTTTCACACATGCTCAATTGTGCAGGCTTCTTATCTGAAGAAAACAAATTCCCAGTTCTGAATGTTTATCTTTAAGACAGCTCCTTCTCAGCCGTGGTGTCTCCAATTAACCAGACAGTGTCCTTGCAAGTCTGCAAGAGAGGTTTCTTTCTCTTTACCCTCTAAACAGGCCTCACAAGATCCTGACCCTTAATCCCAGTGCACTCTAAGTCTTACAATTTTGACACAAATCACCAGTATATTCATCACAATTCTTGGTCACCATTGATTTGTGTTAAAATTTCCAGATATTTCAGAATCTTCTTAATTGGATCATAATTAAGTTCATCTGTTCTGATCACATTCTGATCATAATTCTCTACTTGTAACTCGTTGACAAGAGCAATCTTACTTAAAGGTCTTAGTATTTTGTAACAACAATTGCAGAGTATTATGCATAGCAATATTACAATTATTCCAACAATATTACAAACAAATCTTGAAGCCAATTTAGATTTGGTAATCGCCTGTAAATCTGTTTCTACTCGTTTATCTAGATTAACATAACTATAACAACTTACATTTATGACTACACATACACCCCCTTCCTTAACATATAAAAAATCCAAAGCTAATCTATTCTGAGTAGATATTTTCGAGAGACTATTGATTTCAATTTGCTGCACTTTTATTGCATCTATGCTTGCATTCATCATGATTTCAACTGTAGCAGAAAAATTTACCATTGCTTTTTCAAGTTCAAGTCTTTTCTCTCCGGTCTGATCAAGATTCCACACATGGGAACATGGTTTTTGATTTCGATTGGACTACTTATGTACAAATAGGGTTAGGATCAAAATTAGGCTCCACCAAGTATATGTGAACTCTGCCTCCTCGGCCTGCTGGGGTGCAACCAGCAGCCGGGTGTATTTTCTTCTCGGCAGCAGTTACATTCTTCAGGAGCCCTACAGATTTTTTAACTCCTTAACCCACTTCAAAATTCCATTTGGAGTCTCTTCTCTACTTCCTTGGTTAGTTCGTTTACCATTTCCCATTGTGCTTTTGTTATTTCAATTCCTCTGCCTTCAAAATCTTATGTCTCTTACTTTTCCTTTTACTAATCCTTTTAATTATTCCTGATATTTCCCAACTAAAATTTCTCTAGTCTTTATTTCCCACTTATGCCAATCCCTTTCAATAATTTTCCATGGGGATTTAAATCCTTTTTCTCACCACAAAATAGGTTTTCTGTATTTACCAGCCCAAACTGCCTATTTTCAAATTCAGCATTCAGGACAAAATATTTTTTGATTGATGCTTTTGACCCCAGATTATCATAATAGTTATTGTGATCGATGTTCGACTTCGTGGGAAATGCTGTTTCCTCTTAGTCTTGGTTCTTCTGCACATTAGTGAAGGAATAGTTGTTAAAATTAATACCTATTTACTACAAACCTTAACTTATGCTAATACCAAAAAATCCTTAAAACCTTAAAAGACTATGTTAAAATTAATCCATCAAATCAGTGTCTAAAAAGAAATAAAATTGTTACATTAACTAAAAAACACTTTCCAAAATTAAAAGCTGTTTATACATTCCTTAACTATATTACATGGAGCTCCTTTGAAATGCCTAGGCAGACAACTAAGAAGGTTCGAACCAAAAGAAAATCTTACAATTTGAACTCTTAACTAAGTGCATACACCTTACTGCAATTACTATGTACTAAGTACTTATAAATACCAAATGCTTACTTATTCATTATGCTTATTAGAAAAACTTAACAAAACTCTAAATAACAAATCTCTGAAAGACGTTACAATCAGAAATGACAAAATGAGTACTGTTGCTTTAAATCAAAACAGAGTGGTGCGGCTAAAGCCGCTGCGGGGGAAAGGGGTGGGGGCTGCTGCCGTGGCAGCTGCTCCGCTGCTACTGTCGGTGCTGTCGGTGTCGGTGGTGCGTCAGCCGGTACCCGCCTTGGTCGGAGCCGTCGGTATCCGCGGGGGCCGGCAGGGCTCGCGGGAGGAGTGCGGTGGCAGGAACGCTGTAACCGCGAGCCTCCAAGCGCTCCATTTTTTCTAAGAGGGGCTGTAAAGCAAAGTCGGCGTTGTTTGAATTCCTCGCTGCCGGTATTGTCTTCCAAATCCGAGCCGTCGCTGGCGATGTCAGAGGAAGGTTCCCCGCTGTGTGCAAACGGCAGTGGTGACGGCTGGTAAACGCAGTGTGGTCGCCGCAAGATGTATCGGGGGCGGCCCCGGTCGATCGGTCGACAGTTCTCAGACACATCTTTCAGCTGCAACTCAGATACACCTGGCGCTGCATCTCATCCTGACAAAGTTGCTTTAACTGCAGCAGCCATTCGCTGTTTCAGTTCGTAGGTTTTAACACAGTTCATGCATTCTCGCCACGACTTTTGCAGCTTTATAGCAGTTTTATCACCATCTATAACCAAGTCCCACAACTTGTCCCTGTATTCTCTCCAACAAGCTTCATCAAAATAACTATCTCCGCTAGGGAAATGCCCTAAAGCGGATCTATGGGCCAAAAGTCCAGGCATTACTTTAGACGATATCTCCGCCTTACGCTTTTCGATGACACTGTATTTCGTCTGATGACTGCTTATAGGGTCGGCCTTGCCCTTTCGAGTTTGTGCGCAAAGGTACTAAGGCTGCCATAACCTGTTGACTATGCTCAAGCTGTTTTGTCATTGTCATTGACAACACCTCAGCCTGTTTTTGTAATCCCCTTATCAATCACCTCCGTCAACATGGCCATCGGATTGCTTGGCAAGTCCTGAGCCCTCTGCAACAATTCGGCTACCGTCCATCTAGGATCTGCTGATGTAATAAGCTGTTGCGTCTGCTGGTTCCCATTCTGCATTAAACACTGCCTTAAAATTGCCTCTCGGATACCTTCTCCTACGCTTGCTGCTCTAAGTGCGGCAAGCAACTTGTCTACAAATTCACCAAGAGGTTCCTGTCTACCTTGCTTAATTCCCATATAGTGAGGATTTGCATTTCCATCCTTCTGCTTGTCAAAAGCCATCCTCACTATCTGGGCTGATGCTTGCAAAACAGGCGGCTGTAAAAGTGCCTGTAACTCTGGTCTCTCGTACTGTCCTGTTCCACACAACTGATCTACTGTTACACCAAATAGTGGGTCGTTTTGCTGTCTTTGTACTCCAGCTGATTGTCTAGCTAGGTGTTCCCACTCATTCAAAAATGTCATAAATTGAGATGCTGTTAGGATCAGCTTCATAACATTATAAGAATCTCTAGGTAACATATTATAGTTCATGTAAATAAAATCAATCATCTGTCTAGCTGGTTCAGATTGAATCCCAAACTGACTCGCAGTCTGTCGTAATTGAGATAACAATTTCCATGGCAATTGGGTTACATCAGCCTGAAAAACATTTTGCTCCCCAGGGACCTGTGTATACATTACTGGAAGAACTTGATGTGAAGCAGCCAGCCGGCTAAACCCTTCCTGATCTCCTTCGGCGTTTAAGTGTTCTGCAACCTTTCGCCAATACTCTGTGTGCTTTCTTGCATGATCTTTAACACCACCTCCAGGATCTACCGCCCTGTTTGTCTCCTCTCCCTCACCTACTTTCTTCTCCTGTACAATTTGCTCAGCTAAAAGAGACGGGGAAGGCTCCTCAGCAGAGTCCTGTGTTACAGATTGTAATTCAACTCTGCCACCTAGTCCTTTTACACACGCAGCCTTCTCCTTTCTTAAATAATCCTGAACCTCTTCTGACAAAGGCAACCCAGCATGTGTAACACTTGCTCCATTTGGGTCCGTATGATCTAATCGTACCCTGGCTTGATAAGCTGCCACTTGCTCAGCACGATGCTGATCCAATGCTGTCATAACCATCTTCCACCATTTTCCACACTCCTTTGATCCTTAAAATATCCTAACTCTCCTGCATAGCTTAACAGCGGCACCAACTCCTTTGTAAAATTTAACTTACACTGTCGCTTTTCTAACAAGCATATAAATAAATCATACGCTGCCTGCCTATCCATGTCTGTATTTAAACGTTAATACCTGTGCGCACAGTCCTCTTTTAAGCAGGTCCCGGCTCTACAGCGTCTTCGGCTTCAAGGCTGTCTTCCCTTTTCTTGCAGCCTCCGGTACTGCTATCCCGGGCCGGCCTTCTTCTTGCCTCCCGGCTTACTGCGAATCTCCCAACGTCCCGAAGAACTTCTTAAACCCTAACGTTTGTCTTCATTAGGGTCCCTGTTCGAGCGCCACTTACTGCAAGAAGGGGGCCGCTTATTCGACCAATTTGATCAGCAGATTCCAACTTTATTGAGCATCAGACACATCTTATATACAGTTTGCTATAATTATGCCCACTTGGCAACATATTATTGGTTGCTCTCTAAAAGGTTACATCATTGTTTTCACAACTCTGTGGAATTGTTCCATCCGGCCTAATTGCTCTCTTTCCCAGATCTCGCCTCCTCCTTATCTTGCTTGCCTCCCATCTCAGGGGCAGCTGGACTTCAGCATACCAAGCAATCAGCACTTTCTCACATCTCCTACTCCGCCACTATATTATCAACAGAGAATTCTTCAAGGCCTGAATTGCACAGGTGTTCCTGGGACCCATGTCCCCTCTTGCCCAACAACACAGCCCCAGCCACATCCCTGCCCCCAGCCCTTCCCCAGCCCAATCCCAGCCACAGCCCAGCCACAGCCCTGGACCCAGCCCCAGCCCTAGCCCCAGCCCCAGCCTCGGCTCCAGCCCAGCCCGAGCCCTAGCCCCAACCTCAGTCCCAGCCCTGCTCCCAGCCCTGGCCCCAGCCCTGCCCCAGCCCTACCCCAGCCCTTCCCCAGCCCCGGCCCCATCCCTGCCCCAGCCCAGCCCCGGACCCTGCCGCCAGCCCTGACCCCAGCCCGGCCCCAGCCCAAGTCCCAGCCTACAGCCTAGTTCTGCGCCAGCCCCGGCCCCAACCCAGCCCCAGCCCCTTCCACAACCTCAGTCCCAGCCCTGCTCCCAGCCCCTGCCCTTGCCCCAGGCCCAGCCCAGCCCCACCCTCAGCCCCAGCCCAGGCCCAGCCCCAGCCCCGCCCCAAACTTGGCCCCAGCCCTGCACCAGCTCCAGCCCTGCACCGAACCCAGCCCCAGCCCGGCCCCAGCCCTGGCCCCTGCCCCCAGCACCAGCCCCAGCCCCAGCCCCAGCCCTGCCCCAGCCCTGCCCTCAGCCTAGCCCCAGCCCTTCCCCAGCCCGAGCCCTAGCCCAGCCCTGCCCTCAGCCCAGCCCCAGCCCTACCACTAACTCAGCCCTAGCCCAGCCCTGCCCTCAGCCCCAGCCCCAGCCCAGCCACAGCCACAGCCCAGCCCCAGCCCTGGACCCAGCCCCAGCCCAGCCCTGAAGCCAGCCCCAGCCCGGCCCCAGGCCTGCCCCAGCTCCGGCCCTAGCCCTGCCCCCAGCCCAGCGTCAGCCCCGGCCGCAGTCCTGCCCCAGCCCCAGCCCAAGCCCCACCCTCAGCCTCAGCCCAGCCCTGCCCTACCCCAGCCCTGCCCCAGAAACCGGGCCCAGCCATGCCCCAGGCCCAGCCCAGCCCCAGCCCTGCCCCAGCCCCAGCCCCAACCTCAGTCCCAGCCCTGCTCTCAGCCCCGGCCCAAGCCCCGGCTCCAGCCCTACCCCAGCCCTGCCCCAGCCTCGGGCCCAGCCCTGTCCTAGGCCCAGCCCAGAACCCAGCCCAGCCCCAGCCCCTGCCCCAGCCCTGCCCCAGCCCCAGCCCTAACCCCAGCCCAGTAGTGCCCTAGCCCCAGCCCGGCCCCCAGCCCAGCCCTGCCCCAGTCCTGCCCCAGTCCTGCCCCAGCCCCAGCCCCAGGCCTGCCCAAGCCTTGGTTCCAGCCCCCCTGCCCCAGCCCCGGCCCCAGCCCCGGCCCCAGCCCAGCCTCCAGCCCCGGCTCCAGCCCTGTCCAAGACTTGGTTCCAGGCCGAGCCCCAGCCCTGCCCCCAGCCCAGACCCAGCCCCAGCCCTGGCCCCAGCCCTGCCCCAGCCCCAGCCCCAGCCCTGCCCAAGACTTGGTTCCAGCCCCAGCCCCAGTCCTGCCCCAAGCCCAGCCCCAGCCCTGGCCCCAACCTCAGTCCCAGCCCAGCTCCCAGCCCCGGCCCCAGCCCAGGCCCCAGCCCTACCCCAGCCCCGGCCCCAGCCCTACCCCAGCCATGCCCCAGCCCAGCCCCTCCCTCAGCCCCAGCCACAGCCCAGCCCCAGCCCCCAGCCCCACCCCCGGCCCCAGCCCCGGCTCCTGCCCAGCCCCCACTCCCATCCCTGCCCCCAGGCTAGCCCCAGCCCAGTCCCAGCCACAGCCCAGCCCCAGCCCTGGACCCAGCCCCTGCCCCAGCCCCAGTCCTGCCCCAGCCCTGGCCCCAGCCCCCAGCCCCAGCCCCAGTCCTGCCCCAGCCCAGCCCCAGCCCTGCCCAAGACTTGGTTCCAGCCCCAGCCCCAGCCCTGCCCCCAACCCAGCCCCAGCCCCGACCCCAACCTCAGTCCCAGCGCAGCTCCCAGCCCCTGCCCCAGCCCAGACCCCAGCCCAGCCCCTCCCTCAGCCCCAGCCCAGCCCCAGTCCCAGACCTGCCACAGCCCAGCCCAGCCACAGCCCCGGCCCCAGCCCAGCCCTAGCCCAGCCCTGCCCCAGCCCCAGTCCTAGCCCTGGACCCAGCCCCAGCCATGCCCCGAAGCCAGCCCCAGTCCCAGCCCAGCCCCAGCTCTGACCCCAGCCCAGCCCCCATCCCCAGTCCTGCCCCAGCCCTGCCCTCACCCCAGCCTCAGCCCCAGCCACAGCTCTGTCCCCAGCCCCAGCCACAGCCCAGCCCCAGCCGTGGACCCAGTCCCAGCCCTACCCTCAGCCCAGCCCCAGCCCTGGACCCAGCCCCAGCCCTGCCCCAAAGCCAGCCCCAGCCCAGCCCCAGGCCTGCCCCAGCCCTGGACCCAGCCCCATACCTGCCCCAGCCACGCCCAGCCCCATCCCCATCCCTGCCCCCAGCCCAGCCCCAGCCCCAGCCTAGCCCCAGCCCTGCCCCACCCCCGGCCCCATCCCCTGCCCCAGCCCAGCCCTTAGCCAAGCCCTGCCCTCAGCCCAGCCCCAGCCCCAGACGGGCCCCAGCCCTGTCCACAGCCCCGGACCCTGCCCCAGACCCAGTCCTGCCCCAGCCCTGCCCTCACCCCAGCCCCAACCCAAGCCCCAGCCCAGTCCCAGTTCCAACCATGCCCCAGCCCTGCCCCAGCCCCAGCCCCAGCCCCATCCCCCATACCTGCCCCCAGCCCAGCCCCAGCACAGCCGCCGCCCTGGCCCCAGCTCAGCGCTAGCCCTGCCCAGCCCCAGCTCAGCCCCAGCCCTGCACCCAGTCCAGCCCCGGCCCCTTCCACCAGCCCTGACCCCAGCCCCAGCCCCATAACCAGCCCGGCCCCAGCCCTGGCCCCATCCCCAGCCTCAGCCCCAGCCCCAGGCCCGGCCCCAGCCCTGCCCCAGCCCCAGTCCTGCCCCAGCCCCGGCCCCAGCCCTGCCCCAGCCCCAGCCCCAGCCCTGCCCAAGACTTGGTTCCAGCCCTGACCCCAGCCCTGCACTCAGCCCATCCCCAGCCTGGCCCCAGCCCTGTCCGCAGCCCCAGCCCCAGCCCCACCCTCAGCCCTAGCACAGCCCTGCCCTCAGCCCCAGCCCCAGCCCCAGCCCCACCCTCGGCCCCAGCCCAGCCCCAGCCCCAGCCCCAGCCCAGCCCCAGCCCTGGACCAAGCCCCAGCCCAGCCCCAGCCCTGGACCCAGCCCCAGCCGCAGCCCTGGCCCCAGCCCAGCCCTAGCCCAGCCCTGCCTCAGCCCCAGCCACAGCCCTGCCCCAGCCCCAGCCCCAGCCCCAGCCCCAGCCCAGCCCCAGCACAAGGCCCAGCCTCCAGCCCAGTCCTGCTTCAGCGCCGGCCCCAACCCAGCCCCAGCCCCAGCCCCAACCTCAGTCCCAGCCCTGCTCCCAGCCCTGGCCCCAGCTCCGGCTCCAGCCCTACCCCAGCCCTACCCGAGCCCAGCCCCAACCCTGGCCCCAGCCACAGCCCAGCCCCCGCCCCATTCCTGCCCCCAGCCCAACCCCAGCCCCAGCCCTACTCCAGCCCTGCCCCATCTTCGGGCCCAGCCCTGCCCCAGGCCCAGCCCAGAACCCAGCCCAGCCCCACCCTCTGCCCCAGCCCGGCCCCAGCCCTGCCCCAGCCCAGCCCCAGCCACCGCCCAGCCCCAGCCCTGGACCCAGCCCCAGCCCAAGCCCTGGCCCCAGCCCCAGCCCCAGCCCTGCCCCAGCCCAGCCCATTCCCCATCCCAGACCCATCCCAGACCCAACCCTGGACCCAGCCCCAGTCGCATCCCTGGCCCCAGCCCAGACCCTAGCCCAGGCTCAGCCTCGGCTCCAGTCCCCGCCCCAGCCCAGGCCTGCTCTCAGCCCCGGCCCCAGCCCCGGCTCCAGCCCTACCCCAAGCCCTGCCCCAGCCTCGGGCCCTGCCCTGCCCCAGGCCCAGGCCAGACTCCAGCCCAGCCCTAGCCGAGCCCCTACCCCAGGCCCAGCCCTAGCCCAGCCCTGCCCTAGCCCAAGCCCAGCCTCCAGTCCCTAGCCCAGCCCAGCCCTAGCCCCACCCAGCCCCAGCCCTGCCCCTGCCCAAGCCCTGCCACAGCCCAGCCACAGCCACAGCCCAGCCCCAGCTCAGACCCCAGCCCACCCTCAGCCCCGGCCCCAGCCCTGCCCCAACCCCAGTCCTGCCCTAGCCCCAGCCCCAGCCCCAGCCCAGCCATAGACTTGGTTCCAGCGCCGGCCCCAGCCCTGCCCCAAACCTATCCCCAGCCCAAGGCCCAGCCTCCAGCCTAGTCCTGCCCCAGCCCCCGGCCCCAGCCCCGACTCCAGCCCTACCCCAGCCCTGCCCCAGCCTCAGGCCCAGCCCTGTCCCAGGCCCAGCCCAGAACCTAGCCCAGCCCCAGCCCCAGCCCCAGCCCTGCCACAGCCCCAGCCCTGCCACAGCCCAGCTCTGGCCCCATCTTTGGCCCAGCCCCTAACCCAGACTCAGCCCCCATCCCCTGCCCCCAGCCCCAGCCCCAGCCCAGCCCCAGCCCTGCCCCAGCCCAAACCCCAGACTCTGCCTCAGCCCAGCGCTAGCCCAGCCCTGCCTCCAGCCCAAGCCCAGCCCAGCCCCCAGGCCAGCCCCAGCCCCAGTCCTGCCACAGCCCAGCCCCCATCCCCAGCCCTGCCCCAGTCCTGCCCTCACCCCCAGCCCCAGCCCAAGCCTGGCCCCAGCCCTGCCCCAGACCCGGCCCCAGCCCTGCCCGAGCCCCAGCCCCAGCCCCAGCCCAGCCCCAGCCCCAGCCCCAGCCCAGCCATAGACTTGGTTCCAGCCCCAGCCCCAGCCCTGCCCCCAAGCCCAGCCCCAGCGCAAGGCCCAGCCTCCAGCCTAGTCCTGCCCTAGCCCCGGCCCCAGCCCCGGCCCCAGCCCAGCCCTAGCCCAGCCCTGACCCAGCCCCAGCCCTAGCCAAGCCCTGCCCTCAGCCGAGCCCCAGGCCCGGACCCAGCCCCGGCCTCAGCCCCAGCCCTAACCTAGCCCTGCCCCAGCCCCAGGCCTAGCCCAGCCGTGCCCTCAGCCCAGCCCCAGCCCTGGACCAAGCCCCAGCCCTGAGCCGAACCCAGCCCCAGCCTGGCCCCAGCCCTGCCCTAGCTCCAGCCCTAGCCCTGTCCCCCAGCCTCGGCCCGTGCCCCTGCCCCAGTCCCAGTCCTGCCCCATCCCAGCCCCCAGCCCCAGCCCTGCCCTCAGCCCAGCCCCAGCCCCAGCCTGGCCCCAGCCCTGTCCCCAGCCACAGCCACAGCCCAGCCCCAGGCCCAGCCCCAGGCCCAGCCCCAGCCCTGCCCCAGCCCCAGCCCAAGGCCTGACCTCAGCCCTGCCACAGCCCTGGCTCCTGCCCCAGCCCTGGCTCCAGCCCCAGCCCCAGCCCTGCCCATGGCCTTGGTTCCAGCCCCAGCCCCAGCCCCAGACCTTCGCCAATCCAGCCCCAGCCCAAGGCCCAGCCTCAAGCCTAGTACTGCCCCAGCCTTGGCCCCAATCCAGCCCCACCCCTACCCCTACCTCAGCCCTAGCCCCAGCCCTGTCCGCAGCGCCAGCCCCAGCCCCAGCCCCACCCTCGCCACCAGCCCAGCCCCCAGTTCCAGCCCCAGGCCTAGCCCTGCCCCAGTCCCCCAACCCAGACCCAGCCCCAGCCCTGTGCCAGCCCTACCCCAGCCCAACCCCGGTCCCAGCCCAGCCCAAGCCCTGGCCCAGCCCCATCCCCAGCCCCAGCCCTGCCCCAGCCCAAGCCCAGGCCCAGCCCCAGCCCCAGCCCTACCCCAGTCCCTGCCCCAGCCCAGCCCAGCCCTAGCCCAGCCCCAGCCCCACCCTCAGCCCCAGCCCAGCTCCAGCCACAGCCCAGCCACAGCCTTGTCCCCAGACCCATCCCTAGCCCAGCCCCTGCCCTGCCCCAGTCCCAGCCCCAGTCCCAGCCCCAGTCCCGGCCTCAGCCCAGCCCTAACCTAGCCCTGCCCTAGCCCCAGCCCTGGACCAAGCCCCAGCCCTGAGCCAAACCCAGCCCCACCCTGGCCCCAGCCCTGCCCTAGCTCCAGCCCTAGCCCTGTCCCCAGCCTCGGCCTGTGCCCCTGCCCCAGTTCCCAGTCCTGCCCCATCCCAGCCCCCAGCCCCAGCCCTGCCCTCAGCCCAGCCCCAGCCACAGCCCAGCCCAGCCCCTGCCCCAGCCTAGCCCCTGCCCTGCCCCAGCCCCAGCCCCAGGACTGACCTCAGCCCTGCCCCAGCCCCAGCTCTGCCCCCTGCCCAGCCCCAGCCCCAGCCCAGCCCCAGCCCTGCACCGAACCCAGCCCAGCCCGGCCCCAGCCCTGCCCCAGCTCCGGCCCCAGCCCTGTCCCCAGCCCCCGGGCCCCTGCCCCAGCCTCAGCGCTAGCACAGCTCTGCTCTCAGCCCCAGCCCCAGCCCCAGCCCCATCCGTTCCCCCCAGCCCAGCCCAGCCCAGCCCCAGCCACACCCTAGCCCCAGCCCTGGACCCAGCCCCAGCCCCAGCCCTCTCCCAGTCCGCGCCCCAGCCCCAGCCCCAGCCCCAGCCCCACCCCCAGCGCCAGCCCCCGGCCCAGCCAAGCCCCCACTCAAGGCCCCATCCCCGGCCGCAGCCCAGCTCCAGCCACAGCCCAGCCACAGCCCCTGCCCTGCCCCTGCCCCAGCCCTGCCCCAGCCCAGCCCCAGCCCCAGCCCCAGCCCAGCCCAGCCCAGCCCAGCCCAGCCCCAGCCACCCCCCAGCCCCAGCCCTGGACCCAGCCCCAGCCCCAGCCCTCTCCCAGTCCGCGCCCCAGCCCCCAGCCCCAGCCCCACCCCCAGCGCCAGCCCCGGCCCCAGCCCAGCTCCAGCCACAGCCCAGCCACAGCCCATGCCCTGTCCCTGCCCCAGCCCTGCCCCAGCCCCAGCCCAGCCCCAGCCCCAGCCCCAGGCCTGCCCCAGCCCAGCCCCAGCCCTGGGCCCAGCCCCAGCCCCACCCTCAGCCTCAACCCAGCTCCAGCCCCACCCCGAGCCCTGCCCAAGCCCAGCCCCAGCCCAGCCCCAGCCCCACCCTCAGCCTCAGCCCAGCTCCAGCCCCCACCCCCAGCCCAGCCACAGCCCAGCCCCAGCCACAGCCACAGCCCAGCCCCAGCCCTGGACCCAGCCCCAGTCGCAACCCCGGCCCCCAGCCCAGCCCAAGCCCTGCCCCAGCCCCACCCTCAGCCCCAGCCCAGCTCCAGCAACAGCCCAGCCACAGCCCTGGACCTAGCCCCAGTCCAGCCACAGCCACAGCCCTGCCCTAGCCCAGCCCCAGCCACAGCCACAGCCCTGCCCCAGCCCTGGACCCAACCCCAGCCCCAGCCCAGCCCCAGCCCCAGACCCAGCCCAACCCCAGCCCCAGCCCTGCCCCCAGCCCCAACCCCAGCCCTAGCCCAGCCCCCAGCCCCGGCCCTACCCCTGCCCAGTCCTGGTCCATGCCCAGCCCCAGCCCCAGCCCCATCCGTTCCCCCAGCCCAGCCCAACCTCAGCCCCAGCCCAGTCCCCGCCCCAGCCCTAGCCCCAGCCCAGCCCCAGCCCTGCCCCAGCCCTGCCCCAGCCCTGCCCAAGACTTGGTTCCAGCCCCAGCCCCAGCCCAGCCCCAGGCTCCAGCCCCAGACCTGGCCCCAGCCCAACCCCAGCCCCTGCCCTACCCCCCAGCCCAGCCCCAGCCCAGCCCCAGCCCCAGGCTCCAGCCCCAGACCTGGCCCCAGCCCAACCCCAGCCCCTGCCCTACCCCCCAGCCCAGCCCCAGCCCTGACCCAGCTCCAGCCCAGCCCCCAGCCCCAGCCCCAGCCCCCGGCCTAGGACCAGCCCTGCCCCAGCCCTGCCCCAGCCCCAGCCCAGAACCCAGCCCCGGCCCCAGCCCCCAGCCCAGTCCCAGCCCTGCCCCAGCCCCAGCCCCAGCCCAGCTCCCAGCTCTGCCCCAGCCCTGCCCCAGCCCATCCCCAGCCCTGCCCAAGCCCCAGCCCAGCCCCGGCCACAGCCCCCAGCTCAGCCCCAGCCCTGCCCCAGCCCAGCCCCAGCTCTACTCCCCAGCCCAGCCCCAGCCCAGCCCCAGCCCCAGGCTCCAGCCCCAGACCTGGCCCCAGCCCAGCCCCAGCCCTGCCCTACCCCCAGCCCAGCCCCAGCCCTGACCCAGCTCCAGCCCAGCCCCCAGCCCCGGCCCCAGCCCCCGGCCTAGGACCAGCCCTGCCCCAACCCTGCCCCAGCCCTAGTCCCCAGCCCCACCCCCAGCACAGCACCAGCGCAGCCCCAGCCCTAGACCCAGCCCAGCCCCAGTCCCAGCCCCGGCTCCAGCCCAGCCCCAACCCCTTCCCCAGCCCCGGCTCCAGCCCAGCCCCAACCCCTTCCCCAGCCCAGCCCCAGCCCAGCCCCAGCCCAGCCCTGGCCCCAGCCTCCAGCCCCAGCCCTGGCCCCAGCCCAGCCCAAACACTGCCCAAGCCCCGGCCCCAGCCCAGCCCCAGCTCTGCCCCAGCCCTGCCCCAGCCCATCCCCAGCCCTGCCCAAGCCCCAGCCCAGCCCCGGCCACAGCCCCCAGCTCAGCCCCAGCCCTGCCCCAGCCCAGCCCCAGCTCTACTCCCCAGCCCAGCCCCAGCCCAGCCCCAGCCCCAGGCTCCAGCCCCAGACCTGGCCCCAGCCCAGCCCCAGCCCTGACCCAGCTCCAGCCCAGCCCCCAGCCCCGGCCCCAGCCCCCGGCCTAGGACCAGCCCTGCCCCAGCCCTGCCCCTGCCCTAGTCCCCAGCCCACTCCCAGCACAGCACCAGCACAGCCCCCGCCCTAGACCCAGCCCATCCCCTGCCCAAGCCCCAGCCCAACCCTGCCCCCAGCTCAGCCCCCGGCCCAGGACCAGCCCTGCCCCAGCCCTGCCCCAGCCCCAGCCCAGAACCCAGCCCCGGCCCCAGCCCCCAGCCCAGTCCCCAGCCCTGCCCCAGCCCCAGCCCAGCTCCCAGCCCTGCCCCAATCCAGCCCCAGCCCCAACCCAAGCCCTACCCCAGCCCTGCTTCGGCCCCAGCCCAGCCCAAGGCCCAGCCCAGCCCCAACCCAGCCCCAGCTCAGCCACAGTCCAGACCCAGCCCTAAGCCCAGCCTAGCCCCAACCCCGTCCCTGGTGCTGCTACAGTCCTACCCCAGTCCTGGACCAGACCCCAGACCCAGACCAAGCCCAGGACCCAGCCCCTGCCCCAGCCCTGCCCCAGCCACAGCCCAGTCCCCCGCCCAATCCTGCCCCAGCCCTGGCACCAGCCCCCAGCCCAGCCCCAGCCTAGCCGCAGCCCCAGAACAGCCCCAGCCCTGCCCCAGCCCAAGCCCCATCCGTTCCCCCAGCCCAGCCCAGCCCCATTCCCATCTCTGCCCCCAGCCCAGCCCCAGCCACCGCCCAGCCCCAGGCCCAGCCCCAGCCTAGCCCCAGCCCTGTCCCCAGCTCCAGCCACAGCCCAGCCCCAGGCCCAGCCCCAGCCTAGCCCCAGCCCTGCCCCAGGCCCAGCCCCAGGCCTGACCTTACCCCTGCCCCAGCCCTGCCCCAGCCTCAGTCCTGCCCCAGCCCTGGCCCCAGCCCCAGCCCAGCCTCCAGCCCACCCTTGCCCCAGCCCCAGCCCAGCCCTAGCCCCAGCCCAGCCCCATCGCTGCCCAAGCCCTGGCCCCAGCCCAGCCCCAGCCCTGACCCAGCCCTGACCCAGCCCAGCCCCAGCCCTGCCCCAGCCCTGCCCCAGCTCTACTCCCCAGCCCAGCCCCAGCCCAGCCCTGGCCCCAGGCTCCAGCCCCAGACCTGGCCCCAGCCCAGCCCCAGCCCTGCCCCAGCCCCAGCCCCAGCCCTGCCCCAGCCTCAGTCCTGACCCAGCCCTGGCCCCAGCCCCAGCCCCAACCCTGCCCCAACCCAGCCCCAGCCATGCCCCCAGCCCAGCCCTGCCCCCAGCCCCAGCCCCAGCCCAGCCTCCAGCCCACCCTTGCCCCAGCCCCAGCCCAGCCCTAGCCCCAGCCCAGTCCAAGCCCAAGCCCTAGCCGTGCCCCAGCCCTTCCTCAGCCCAAACCCAGGCCCCACCTCCAGTCCTGCCCCAGCCCCCGCTCCAGCCCTAGCCCAGCCCCAGCCCCAGCTCGGCCTCAATACAACCCCGGCCCCAGCCCCAGCCCCACCCCAGCCTCATCTCCAGCCCTGCCCCAGCCTAGCCCCAGCCCCAGCCCCAGCCCAGCCCCTGCCCTGGACCCAGCCCCAGCCCCACCCCAGCCTCATCCCCAGCCCAGGCCCAGCCCTGCCCCAGCCCAAGCCCCGGTCCCAGCCCCAGCCCCGGCCCAGCCCCAGCCACAGCCCAGCCCCAGCCCTGGACCCAGCCCCAGCCCCAGCCCCACCCCAGCCTCATCCCCAGCCCAGGCCCAGCCCTGCCCCAGCCCAAGCCCCCGGTCCCAGCCCCAGCCCCGGCCCAGCCCCAGCCACAGCCCAGCCCCAGCCCTGCCCTAGCCCAGCCCCAGCCCTGGACCAAGCCCCACCCCTCAGCCGAACCCAGCCCCAGCCTGGCCCCAGCCCTGCCCTAGCTCCAGCCCTAGCCCTGTCCCCAGCCTCGCCCGTGCCCCTGCCCCAGTCCCAGTCCTGCCCCATCCCAGCCCCCAGCCCCAGCCCTGCCCTCAGCCCAGCCCCACCCCAGCCCTACCCCCAGTCCAGCCCCAGCCCCACCCTGGACCCAGCCCCAGCCCCAGCCCTGCCCCAGCCCTACCCCAGCCTAGCCCCAGCCCCAGCCCAGCCCCTGCCCTGGACCCAGCCCCAGCCCCACCCCAGCCTCATCCCCAGCCACAGCCCTGCCCCAGCCCCAGCCCTGCCCTGGACCCAGCCCCAGCCCTGGACCCAGCCCCAGTCGCAGCTCCGGTCCCAGCCCTGCCCTAGCACATCCCCAGCCCCGCCCTCAGCCCCAGCCCAGCTCCAGCCACAGCCCTGCCCCAGCCCTGGCTGCTGCCCCAGCCCTGGCTCCAGCCCCAGCCCCAGCCCTGCCCCAGCCCTGCCCTCAGCCCAGCCCCAGCGCCAGCCCGGCCCCAGTTGTGCCCCAGCCCCAGCCCCAGCCCAACCCTGGACCCAGCCCCAGCCCCAGCCCCAGCCCTGGACCCTGCCCTCAGCCCCGGCCCCTGCCCCAGCCCTGCCCCAGCCCTAGCCCAGCCCTGCCCTCAGCCCCAGCCCCAGCCCCAGCCCCACACTCGGCCCCAGCCCAGCCCCTGCCCCAGCCCTGCCCCGGCCCAGCCCCAGCCCCAGCCCAGCCCCTACCCTGGACCCAGCCCCAGCCCAGCCCCAGCCCCAGCCCCACCCTCAGCCCCAGCCCAGCTCCAGCCACAGCCCCATCCCCAGCCCCTGCCCCAGCCCTGCCCCGGCCCAGCCCCAGCCCCAGCCCGGCCCCAGTTGTGCCCCAGCCCCAGCCCCAGCCCAACCCTGGACCCAGCCCCAGCTGCAGCCCAGCCCCAGCCCCAGCCCTGCCCCAGCCACAGCCCCAGCCCCAGCCCCAGTCCAGCTCCTGCCCTGGACCCAGTCCCAGGCCCAGCCCAGCCCCAACCCAGCCCCAGCCACCACCCAGCCCCAGTCCTGCCCCCAGCCCTGCCCCAGCCCCACCCTGGACCCAGCCCCAGCCCCACCCCTGGACCCAGCCCCTGCCCTGGTCCCAGCCCCAGCCCAGCCACAGCCCCAGCCACAGCCCAGCCCCTGCCCTGGACCCAGCCCCAGTCGCAGCCCCCGGCCCCAGCCAAGCCCTAGCCCGGCCCCAGCCCCACCCTCAGCCCCAGCCCAGCTCCAGCCACAGCCCAGCCACAGCCCTGGACCCAGCCCCAGCCCAGCCCCAGCCCCAGCCCCAGCCCTGCTATAGCCCGACCCCAGCCCTGCCCCAGCCCTGGCCCCAGCCCTGCCCCAATTCTGGCCCCAGCCCCTGCCCCAGCCCCAGCCCTACCCCATCCCTGCCCCCAGCCCCGGCCCCAGCCCCAGCCCCAGCCACAGCCATGCCCCAGACCTGCCCCTACCCCAGTCCCAGCCCCGGCCCAAGCCCTACCCCAGCCCTGACCCAGCCCCATCCATCAGCCCCAGCCAAGACCCAGCCCCCAGCCCCAGCTCCCAGCCCCAGCCCCAACCCCAGTCCTGCGCCAGCCCTGCCCTGCCCTGCCTCAGCCTTGGCCCCAGCCCCAGCCCCAGCTCAGCCCCAGCCCAGCCCTGCCCCTAGCACAGCCCCAAATCCTCCTGAGCCTTGGTTCCAGCCTCGACCCCAGCCATGCCCCAGCCCAAGCCCCAGCCCAGCCCCAGCCCTGCCCCAGCCCCAGCCCAGCCCCAGCCCCGGCCCGAGCCCAGCCCCAGCCCTGCCCAAGCCTTGGTTCCAACCCCAGCCCCAGCCCTACCCCATCCCTGCCCCCAGCCTCGGCCCCAGCCCCAGCCCCAGCCCCAGCCCCAGCCATGCCCCAGACCTGCCCCTACCCCAGTCCCAGCCCCGGCCCAAGCCCTACCCCAGCCCTGACCCAGCCCCATCCATCAGCCCCAGCCAAGACCCAGCCCCCAGCCCCAGCTCCCAGCCCCAGCCCCAACCCCAGTCCTGCGCCAGCCCTGCCCTGCCCTGCCTCAGCCTTGGCCCCAGCCCCAGCCCCAGCTCAGCCCCAGCCCAGCCCTGCCCCTAGCACAGCCCCAAATCCTCCTGAGCCTTGGTTCCAGCCTCGACCCCAGCCATGCCCCAGCCCAAGCCCAGCCCCCAGCCCAGCTCTGGCCCCAGCCCTGCCAACAGGCCAGCCCCATCCCTGCCCCCAGCCCCGGCCCCAGCCCAGCCCCAGCTCATCCCCAGCCCAGTCCCGGCCCCGGCCACAGCCCCCAGCCCAGCCCCCAGCCCACCCCCAGCCAATACCCTGCCCAGTCCCACTCTGGGCCCCAGCCCCAGCTCCAGCCCTGCCCCAAGCCCCAGCCCAGCCCCCAGCCCCGGCCCCAGGCCCCAGCACAGCCCCAGCCTAGCCCCAGCCCCAGAACTGCCCCAGCCCTGTCCCAGCCCTGCCCCAGCCTCAGTCCCAGCCCCAGTCCTGGCTCCAGCACCCTGCCCAGCCACAGCCCAGCCCACAGACCTGCCCCCAGCCCTGCCCCAGCCCCGGACCCAGACCAGCCCTGCCCCTAGGCCAGCACCAGCCCTGCCCCAACCCCAGCTCCAGCCCCAGCCCAGTCCCCAGCCCAGTCCTGCCCCAACCCCGGCCCCAGCTCAACCACCTCCCTGCCCCAGCCCCGGCCCCAGTCCCAGCTCCAGCCCAGCTCCAGCCCTGCCCCAGCCCCAACCCCAGCCCCAGTTCCAGCGCAGTCCCCAGCCCTGCCCCAGCCAAGGCTGCAGCCCCAGCCCTGGTCCTGCCCCATCCCTGCCCTGCCCCATCCCTGCCCAATCCGTGCTCCAGCCCAGCCTCCTGGCCCCAGCCCAGCCCCAGCTCAGCCCCACCCAGCCCCAGCCCAGCCCCAGCTCAGCCCCACCCAGCCACAGCCCCAGCCCCGGCTCCAGCCCCCAGCCCAGCCCCAGCCCTACCCCAGTCCTGCCCCAGCCCCAGTCCAGCCTCCAGCCCAGCCGTGCCCCAGTCACAGCCCAGCCCCCAGCCCTGCCTGAGACCAAGCCCTGGCCCCAGCCCTGCCCCAATCCCGGACCCAGCCCCCAGCACAGCCCCAGCCTAGCCCCAGCCCCAGCACAGCTCCAGCCCTGCCCCAGCCCCCGCTCCAGCCCTAGCCCAGCCCCAGCCCCAGCTCGGCCTCAATACAACCCCGGCCCCAGCCCCAGCCCCACCCCAGCCTCATCCCCAGCCCTGCCCCAGCCTAGCCCCAGCCCCAGCCCCAGCCCAGCCCCTGCCCTGGACCCAGCCCCAGCCCCACCCCAGCCTCATCCCCAGCCCAGGCCCAGCCCTGCCCCAGCCCAAGCCCCGGTCCCAGCCCCAGCCCCGGCCCAGCCCCAGCCACAGCCCAGCCCCAGCCCTGCCCTAGCCCAGCCCCAGCCCTGGACCAAGCCCCACCCCTCAGCCGAACCCAGCCCCAGCCTGGCCCCAGCCCTGCCCTAGCTCCAGCCCTAGCCCTGTCCCCAGCCTCGCCCGTGCCCCTGCCCCAGTCCCAGTCCTGCCCCATCCCAGCCCCCAGCCCCAGCCCCTGCCCTCAGCCCAGCCCCACCCCAGCCCTACCCCCAGTCCAGCCCCAGCCCCACCCTGGACCCAGCCCCAGCCCCAGCCCTGCCCCAGCCCTACCCCAGCCTAGCCCCAGCCCCAGCCCAGCCCCTGCCCTGGACCCAGCCCCAGCCCCACCCCAGCCTCATCCCCAGCCACAGCCCTGCCCCAGCCCCAGCCCTGCCCTGGACCCAGCCCCAGCCCTGGACCCAGCCCCAGTCGCAGCCCCCGGCCCCAGCCCTGCCCTAGCCCATCCCCAGCCCCGCCCTCAGCCCCAGCCCAGCTCCAGCCACAGCCCTGCCCCAGCCCTGGCTGCTGCCCCAGCCCTGGCCCCAGCCCAGCCCCAGCCCTGCCCCAGCCCTGACCCAGCCCAGCCCCAGCCCTGCCCCAGCCCTGCCCCAGCTCTACTCCCCAGCCCAGCCCCAGCCCAGCCCTGGCCCCAGGCTCCAGCCCCAGACCTGGCCCCAGCCCAGCCCCAACCCTGCCCATGCCCTGGCCCCAGCCCAGCCCCAGCCCTGCCCCCAGCCCCAGCCCCCGGCCCGAGCCCAGCCCCAGCCCTGCCCAAGCCTTGGTTCCAGCCCCAGCCCCAGCCCCAGCCCCAGCCCGAGCCCTGCCCCAGCTCATCCCCAGCCCAGCCCCGGCCCCAACCCCTGCCCCAGCCCCAGTTCCAGCCCCGGCCCTAGCTCCAGCCCAGCCCCAGCCTAGCCCCGACCCCAGCCTGCAGCCCCAGACCTGGCCCCAGCCCAGCCCCAGCCCTGCCCCAGCCCTGCCCCTGCCCTAGTCCCCAGCCCAACCCTGCCCCCAGCTCAGCCCCAGCCCAGCCCCAGCCCTGCCCCAGCCCTGCCTAGCCACCAGCCCACACTTGCCCCAGCCCCAGCCCAGCCCTAGCCCCAGCCCAGCCCCAGCCCAGCCTCGGCCCCAGCCTCCAGCCCCAGCCCCAACCCTGCCCAAGCCCCAGCCCCAGCCCAGCCCCAGCCCTGCCCCAGCCCCAGGCCAGCCCCAGCCCCGGCCCGAGCCCAGCCCCAGCCCTGCCCAAGCCTTGGTTCCAGCCCCAGCCCCAGCCCTACCCCATCCCTGCCCCCAGCCTCGGCCCCAGCCCCAGCCACAGCCCCAGCCCCAGCCATGCCCCAGACCTGCCCCTACCCCAGTCCCAGCCCCGGCCCAAGCCCTACCCCAGCCCTGACCCAGCCCCATCCATCAGCCCCAGCCAAGACCCAGCCCCCAGCCCCAGCTCCCAGCCCCAGCCCCAACCCCAGTCCTGCGCCAGCCCTGCCCTGCCCTGCCTCAGCCTTGGCCCCAGCCCCAGCCCCAGCTCAGCCCCAGCCCAGCCCTGCCCCTAGCACAGCCCCAAATCCTCCTGAGCCTTGGTTCCAGCCTCGACCCCAGCCATGCCCCAGCCCAAGCCCAGCCCCCCAGCCCAGCTCTGGCCCCAGCCCTGCCCCCCAGGCCAGCCCCATCCCTGCCCCCAGCCCCGGCCCCAGCCCAGCCCCAGCTCATCCCCAGCCCAGTCCCGGCCCCGGCCACAGCCCCCAGCCCAGCCCCCAGCCCACCCCCAGCCAATACCCTGCCCAGTCCCACTCTGGGCCCCAGCCCCAGCTCCAGCCCTGCCCCAAGCCCCAGCCCAGCCCCCAGCCCCGGCCCCAGGCCCCAGCACAGCCCCAGCCTAGCCCCAGCCCCAGAACTGCCCCAGCCCTGTCCCAGCCCTGCCCCAGCCTCAGTCCCAGCCCCAGTCCTGGCTCCAGCACCCTGCCCAGCCACAGCCCAGCCCACAGACCTGCCCCCAGCCCTGCCCCAGCCCCGGACCCAGACCAGCCCTGCCCCTAGGCCAGCACCAGCCCTGCCCCAACCCCAGCTCCAGCCCCAGCCCAGTCCCCAGCCCAGTCCTGCCCCAACCCCGGCCCCAGCTCAACCACATCCCTGCCCCAGCCCCAGCCCCGGCCCCAGTCCCAGCTCCAGCCCAGCTCCAGCCCTGCCCCAGCCCCAACCCCAGCCCCAGTTCCAGCGCAGTCCCCAGCCCTGCCCCAGCCAAGGCTGCAGCCCCATCCCTGGTCCTGCCCCATCCCTGCCTTGCCCCATCCCTGCCCAATCCGTGCTCCAGCCCAGCCTCCTGGCCCCAGCCCAGCCCCAGCTCAGCCCCACCCAGCCCCAGCCCAGCCCCAGCTCAGCCCCACCCAGCCCCAGCCCCAGCCCCGGCTCCAGCCCCCAGCCCAGCCCCAGCCCTACCCCAGTCCTGCCCCAGCCCCAGTCCAGCCTCCAGCCCAGCCGTGCCCCAGTCACAGCCCAGCCCCCAGCCCTGCCTGAGACCAAGCCCTGGCCCCAGCCCTGCCCCAATCCCGGACCCAGCCCCCAGCACAGCCCCAGCCTAGCCCCAGCCCCAGCACAGCTCCAGCCCTGCCCCAGCCCCCGCTCCAGCCCTAGCCCAGCCCCAGCCCCAGCTCGGCCTCAATACAACCCCGGCCCCAGCCCCAGCCCCACCCCAGCCTCATCTCCAGCCCTGCCCCAGCCTAGCCCCAGCCCCAGCCCCAGCCCAGCCCCTGCCCTGGACCCAGCCCCAGCCCCACCCCAGCCTCATCCCCAGCCCAGGCCCAGCCCTGCCCCAGCCCAAGCCCCGGTCCCAGCCCCAGCCCCGGCCCAGCCCCAGCCACAGCCCAGCCCCAGCCCTGGACCCAGCCCCAGCCCCAGCCCCACCCCAGCCTCATCCCCAGCCCAGGCCCAGCCCTGCCCCAGCCCAAGCCCCGGTCCCAGCCCCAGCCCCGGCCCAGCCCCAGCCACAGCCCAGCCCCAGCCCTGCCCTAGCCCAGCCCCAGCCCTGGACCAAGCCCCACCCCTCAGCCGAACCCAGCCCCAGCCTGGCCCCAGCCCTGCCCTAGCTCCAGCCCTAGCCCTGTCCCCAGCCTCGCCCGTGCCCCTGCCCCTGTCCCAGTCCTGCCCCATCATAGCCCCCAACCCCAGCCCTGCCCTCAGCCCAGCCCCACCCCAGCCCTACCCCCAGTCCAGCCCCAGCCCCACCCTGGACCCAGCCCCAGCCCCAGCCCTGCCCCAGCCCTACCCCAGCCTAGCCCCAGCCCCAGCCCAGCCCCTGCCCTGGACCCAGCCCCAGCCCTGGACCCAGCCCCAGTCGCAGCTCCGGCCCCAGCCCTGCCCTAGCCCATCCCCAGCCCCGCCCTCAGCCCCAGCCCAGCTCCAGCCACAGCCCTGCCCCAGCCCTGGCTGCTGCCCCAGCCCTGGCTCCAGCCCCAGCCCCAGCCCTGCCCCAGCCCTGCCCTCAGCCCAGCCCCAGCCCCAGCCCGGCGCCAGTTGTGCCCCAGCCCCAGCCCCAGCCCAACCCTGGACCCAGCCCCAGCCCAAGCCCCAGCCCTGGACCCTGCCCTCAGCCCCGGCCCCTGCCCCAGCCCTGCCCCAGCCCTAGCCCAGCCCTGCCCTCAGCCCCAGCCCCAGCCCCAGCCCCACACTCGGCCCCAGCCCAGCCCCTGCCCCAGCCCTGCCCCGGCCCAGCCCCAGCCCCAGCCCAGCCCCTACCCTGGACCCAGCCCCAGCCCAGCCCCAGCCCCAGCCCCACCCTCAGCCCCAGCCCAGCTCCAGCCACAGCCCATCCCCAGCCCCTGCCCCAGCCCTGCCCCGGCCCAGCCCCAGCCCCAGCCTGGCCCCAGTTGTGCCCCAGCCCCAGCCCCAGCCCAACCCTGGACCCAGCCCCAGCTGCAGCCCAGCCCCAGCCCCAGCCCTGCCCCAGCCACAGCCCCAGCCCCAGTCCAGCTCCTGCCCTGGACCCAGTCCCAGGCCCAGCCCAGCCCCAACCCAGCCCCAGCCACCACCCAGCCCCAGTCCTGCCCCCAGCCCTGCCCCAGCCCCACCCTGGACCCAGCCCCAGCCCCACCCCTGGACCCAGCCCCTGCCCTGGTCCCAGCCCCAGCCCAGCCACAGCCCCAGCCACAGCCCAGCCCCTGCCCTGGACCCAGCCCCAGTCGCAGCCCCGGCCCCAGCCAAGCCCTAGCCCGGCCCCAGCCCCACCCTCAGCCCCAGCCCAGCTCCAGCCACAGCCCAGCCACAGCCCTGGACCCAGCCCCAGCCCAGCCCCAGCCCCAGCCCCAGCCCTGCTATAGCCCGACCCCAGCCCTGCCCCAGCCCTGGCCCCAGCCCTGCCCCAATTCTGGCCCCAGCCCCTGCCCCAGCCCCAGCCCTACCCCATCCCTGCCCCCAGCCTCGGCCCCAGCCCCAGCCCCAGCCCCAGCCCCAGCCATGCCCCAGACCTGCCCCTACCCCAGTCCCAGCCCCGGCCCAAGCCCTACCCCAGCCCTGACCCAGCCCCATCCATCAGCCCCAGCCAAGACCCAGCCCCCAGCCCCAGCTCCCAGCCCCAGCCCCAACCCCAGTCCTGCGCCAGCCCTGCCCTGCCCTGCCTCAGCCTTGGCCCCAGCCCCAGCCCCAGCTCAGCCCCAGCCCAGCCCTGCCCCTAGCACAGCCCCAAATCCTCCTGAGCCTTGGTTCCAGCCTCGACCCCAGCCATGCCCCAGCCCAAGCCCAGCCCCCAGCCCAGCTCTGGCCCCAGCCCTGCCAACAGGCCAGCCCCATCCCTGCCCCCAGCCCCGGCCCCAGCCCAGCCCCAGCTCATCCCCAGCCCAGTCCCGGCCCCGGCCACAGCCCCCAGCCCAGCCCCCAGCCCACCCCCAGCCAATACCCTGCCCAGTCCCACTCTGGGCCCCAGCCCCAGCTCCAGCCCTGCCCCAAGCCCCAGCCCAGCCCCCAGCCCCGGCCCCAGGCCCCAGCACAGCCCCAGCCTAGCCCCAGCCCCAGAACTGCCCCAGCCCTGTCCCAGCCCTGCCCCAGCCTCAGTCCCAGCCCCAGTCCTGGCTCCAGCACCCTGCCCAGCCACAGCCCAGCCCACAGACCTGCCCCCAGCCCTGCCCCAGCCCCGGACCCAGACCAGCCCTGCCCCTAGGCCAGCACCAGCCCTGCCCCAACCCCAGCTCCAGCCCCAGCCCAGTCCCCAGCCCAGTCCTGCCCCAACCCCGGCCCCAGCTCAACCACATCCCTGCCCCAGCCCCGGCCCCAGTCCCAGCTCCAGCCCAGCTCCAGCCCTGCCCCAGCCCCAACCCCAGACCCAGTTCCAGCGCAGTCCCCAGCCCTGCCCCAGCCAAGGCTGCAGCCCCAGCCCTGGTCCTGCCCCATCCCTGCCCTGCCCCATCCCTGCCCAATCCGTGCTCCAGCCCAGCCTCCTGGCCCCAGCCCAGCCCCAGCTCAGCCCCACCCAGCCCCAGCCCAGCCCCAGCTCAGCCCCACCCAGCCCCAGCCCCAGCCCCGGCTCCAGCCCCCAGCCCAGCCCCAGCCCTACCCCAGTCCTGCCCCAGCCCCAGTCCAGCCTCCAGCCCAGCCGTGCCCCAGTCACAGCCCAGCCCCCAGCCCTGCCTGAGACCAAGCCCTGGCCCAGCCCTGCCCCAATCCCGGACCCAGCCCCCAGCACAGCCCCAGCCTAGCCCCAGCCCCAGCACAGCTCCAGCCCTGCCCCAGCCCCCGCTCCAGCCCTAGCCCAGCCCCAGCCCAGCCCTAGCCCAGCCCCAGCCCCACCCTCAGCCCCAGCCCAGCTCCAGCCACAGCCCAGCCACAGCCCTGGACCCAGCCCCAGCCCAGCCCCAGCCCCATCCCTGCCCCAGCCCTGCCCTCAGCCCAGCCCCAGCCCCCGCCCGGCCCCAGTTGTGCCCCAGCCCCAGCCCCAGCCCAACCCTGGACCCAGCCCCAGCTGCAGCCCAGCCCCAGCCCCAGCCCTGCCCCAGCCACAGCCCCAGCCCCAGTCCAGCTCCTGCCCTGGACCCAGTCCCAGGCCCAGCCCAGCCCCAGCCCAGCCCCAGCCACCACCCAGCCCCAGTCCTGCCCCCAGCCCTGCCCCAGCCCCACCCTGGACCCAGCCCCAGCCCCACCCCTGGACCCAGCCCCTGCCCTGGTCCCAGCCCCAGCCCAGCCACAGCCCCAGCCACAGCCCAGCCCCTGCCCTGGACCCAGCCCCCAGTCGCAGCCCCGGCCCCAGCCAAGCCCTAGCCCGGCCCCAGCCCCCACCCTCAGCCCCAGCCCAGCTCCAGCCACAGCCCAGCCACAGCCCTGGACCCAGCCCCAGCCCAGCCCCAGCCCCAGCCCCAGCCCTGCTATAGCCCGACCCCAGCCCTGCCCCAGCCCTGGCCCCAGCCCTGCCCCAATTCTGGCCCCAGCCCCTGCCCCAGCCCCAGCCCTACCCCATCCCTGCCCCCAGCCTCGGCCCCAGCCCCAGCCCCAGCCCCAGCCCCAGCCATGCCCCAGACCTGCCCCTACCCCAGTCCCAGCCCCGGCCCAAGCCCTACCCCAGCCCTGACCCAGCCCCATCCATCAGCCCCAGCCAAGACCCAGCCCCCAGCCCCAGCTCCCAGCCCCAGCCCCAACCCCAGTCCTGCGCCAGCCCTGCCCTGCCCTGCCTCAGCCTTGGCCCCAGCCCCAGCCCCAGCTCAGCCCCAGCCCAGCCCTGCCCCTAGCACAGCCCCAAATCCTCCTGAGCCTTGGTTCCAGCCTCGACCCCAGCCATGCCCCAGCCCAAGCCCCAGCCCAGCCCCAGCCCTGCCCCAGCCCCAGCCCAGCCCCAGCCCCGGCCCGAGCCCAGCCCCAGCCCTGCCCAAGCCTTGGTTCCAACCCCAGCCCCAGCCCTACCCCATCCCTGCCCCCAGCCTCGGCCCCAGCCCCAGCCACAGCCCCAGCCCCAGCCATGCCCCAGACCTGCCCCTACCCCCAGTCCCAGCCCCGGCCCAAGCCCTACCCCAGCCCTGACCCAGCCCCATCCATCAGCCCCAGCCAAGACCCAGCCCCCAGCCCCAGCTCCCAGCCCCAGCCCCAACCCCAGTCCTGTGCCAGCCCTGCCCTGCCCTGCCTCAGCCTTGGCCCCAGCCCCAGCCCCAGCTCAGCCCCAGCCCAGCCCTGCCCCTAGCACAGCCCCAAATCCTCCTGAGCCTTGGTTCCAGCCTCGACCCCAGCCATGCCCCAGCCCAAGCCCAGCCCCCAGCCCAGCTCTGGCCCCAGCCCTGCCCCCAGGCCAGCCCCATCCCTGCCCCCAGCCCCGGCCCCAGCCCAGCCCCAGCTCATCCCCAGCCCAGTCCCGGCCCCGGCCACAGCCCCCAGCCCAGCCCCCAGCCCACCCCCAGCCAATACCCTGCCCAGTCCCACTCTGGGCCCCAGCCCCAGCTCCAGCCCTGCCCCAAGCCCCAGCCCAGCCCCCAGCCCCGGCCCCAGGCCCCAGCACAGCCCCAGCCTAGCCCCAGCCCCAGAACTGCCCCAGCCCTGTCCCAGCCCTGCCCCAGCCTCAGTCCCAGCCCCAGTCCTGGCTCCAGCACCCTGCCCAGCCACAGCCCAGCCCACAGACCTGCCCCCAGCCCTGCCCCAGCCCCGGACCCAGACCAGCCCTGCCCCTAGGCCAGCACCAGCCCTGCCCCAACCCCAGCTCCAGCCCCAGCCCAGTCCCCAGCCCAGTCCTGCCCCAACCCCGGCCCCAGCTCAACCACCTCCCTGCCCCAGCCCCGGCCCCCAGTCCCAGCTCCAGCCCAGCTCCAGCCCTGCCCCAGCCCCAACCCCAGCCCCAGTTCCAGCGCAGTCCCCAGCCCTGCCCCAGCCAAGGCTGCAGCCCCAGCCCTGGTCCTGCCCCATCCCTGCCCTGCCCCATCCCTGCCCAATCCGTGCTCCAGCCCAGCCTCCTGGCCCCAGCCCAGCCCCAGCTCAGCCCCACCCAGCCCCAGCCCAGCCCCAGCTCAGCCCCACCCAGCCCCAGCCCCAGCCCCGGCTCCAGCCCCCAGCCCAGCCCCAGCCCTACCCCAGTCCTGCCCCAGCCCCAGTCCAGCCTCCAGCCCAGCCGTGCCCCAGTCACAGCCCAGCCCCCAGCCCTGCCTGAGACCAAGCCCTGGCCCAGCCCTGCCCCAATCCCGGACCCAGCCCCCAGCACAGCCCCAGCCTAGCCCCAGCCCCAGCACAGCTCCAGCCCTGCCCCAGCCCCCGCTCCAGCCCTAGCCCAGCCCCAGCCCAGCCCTAGCCCAGCCCCAGCCCCACCCTCAGCCCCAGCCCAGCTCCAGCCACAGCCCAGCCACAGCCCTGGACCCAGCCCCAGCCCAGCCCCAGCCCCATCCCTGCCCCAGCCCTGCCCTCAGCCCAGCCCCAGCCCCCGCCCGGCCCCAGTTGTGCCCCAGCCCCAGCCCCAGCCCAACCCTGGACCCAGCCCCAGCTGCAGCCCAGCCCCAGCCCCAGCCCTGCCCCAGCCACAGCCCCAGCCCCAGTCCAGCTCCTGCCCTGGACCCAGTCCCAGGCCCAGCCCAGCCCCAGCCCAGCCCCAGCCACCACCCAGCCCCAGTCCTGCCCCCAGCCCTGCCCCAGCCCCACCCTGGACCCAGCCCCAGCCCCACCCCTGGACCCAGCCCCTGCCCTGGTCCCAGCCCAGGGCCCAGCCACAGCCCCAGCCACAGCCCAGCCCCTGCCCTGGACCCAGCCCCAGTCGCAGCCCCGGCCCCAGCCAAGCCCTAGCCCGGCCCCAGCCCCACCCTCAGCCCCAGCCCAGCTCCAGCCACAGCCCAGCCACAGCCCTGGACCCAGCCCCAGCCCAGCCCCAGCCCCAGCCCCAGCCCTGCTATAGCCCGACCCCAGCCCTGCCCCAGCCCTGGCCCCAGCCCTGCCCCAATTCTGGCCCCAGCCCAGCCCCAGCCCCAGCCCTACCCCATCCCTGCCCCCAGCCTCGGCCCCAGCCCCAGCCCCCAGCCCCAGCCCCAGCCATGCCCCAGACCTGCCCCTACCCCAGTCCCAGCCCCGGCCCAAGCCCTACCCCAGCCCTGACCCAGCCCCATCCATCAGCCCCAGCCAAGACCCAGCCCCCAGCCCCAGCTCCCAGCCCCAGCCCCAACCCCAGTCCTGCGCCAGCCCTGCCCTGCCCTGCCTCAGCCTTGGCCCCAGCCCCAGCCCCAGCTCAGCCCCAGCCCAGCCCTGCCCCTAGCACAGCCCCAAATCCTCCTGAGCCTTGGTTCCAGCCTCGACCCCAGCCATGCCCCAGCCCAAGCCCCAGCCCAGCCCCAGCCCTGCCCCAGCCCCAGCCCAGCCCCAGCCCCGGCCCGAGCCCAGCCCCAGCCCTGCCCAAGCCTTGGTTCCAACCCCAGCCCCAGCCCTACCCCATCCCTGCCCCCAGCCTCGGCCCCAGCCCCAGCCCCAGCCCCAGCCCCAGCCATGCCCCAGACCTGCCCCTACCCCAGTCCCAGCCCCGGCCCAAGCCCTACCCCAGCCCTGACCCAGCCCCATCCATCAGCCCCAGCCAAGACCCAGCCCCCAGCCCCAGCTCCCAGCCCCAGCCCCAACCCCAGTCCTGTGCCAGCCCTGCCCTGCCCTGCCTCAGCCTTGGCCCCAGCCCCAGCCCCAGCTCAGCCCCAGCCCAGCCCTGCCCCTAGCACAGCCCCCAAATCCTCCTGAGCCTTGGTTCCAGCCTCGACCCCAGCCATGCCCCAGCCCAAGCCCAGCCCCCAGCCCAGCTCTGGCCCCAGCCCTGCCCCCAGGCCAGCCCCATCCCTGCCCCCAGCCCCGGCCCCAGCCCAGCCCCAGCTCATCCCCAGCCCAGTCCCGGCCCCGGCCACAGCCCCCAGCCCAGCCCCCAGCCCACCCCCAGCCAATACCCTGCCCAGTCCCACTCTGGGCCCCAGCCCCAGCTCCAGCCCTGCCCCAAGCCCCAGCCCAGCCCCCAGCCCCGGCCCCAGGCCCCAGCACAGCCCCAGCCTAGCCCCAGCCCCAGAACTGCCCCAGCCCTGTCCCAGCCCTGCCCCAGCCTCAGTCCCAGCCCCAGTCCTGGCTCCAGCACCCTGCCCAGCCACAGCCCAGCCCACAGACCTGCCCCCAGCCCTGCCCCAGCCCCGGACCCAGACCAGCCCTGCCCCTAGGCCAGCACCAGCCCTGCCCCAACCCCAGCTCCAGCCCCAGCCCAGTCCCCAGCCCAGTCCTGCCCCAACCCCGGCCCCAGCTCAACCACCTCCCTGCCCCAGCCCCGGCCCCAGTCCCAGCTCCAGCCCAGCTCCAGCCCTGCCCCAGCCCCAACCCCAGCCCCAGTTCCAGCGCAGTCCCCAGCCCTGCCCCAGCCAAGGCTGCAGCCCCAGCCCTGGTCCTGCCCCATCCCTGCCCTGCCCCATCCCTGCCCAATCCGTGCTCCAGCCCAGCCTCCTGGCCCCAGCCCAGCCCCAGCTCAGCCCCACCCAGCCCCAGCCCAGCCCCAGCTCAGCCCCACCCAGCCCCAGCCCCAGCCCCGGCTCCAGCCCCCAGCCCAGCCCCAGCCCTACCCCAGTCCTGCCCCAGCCCCAGTCCAGCCTCCAGCCCAGCCGTGCCCCAGTCACAGCCCAGCCCCCAGCCCTGCCTGAGACCAAGCCCTGGCCCAGCCCTGCCCCAATCCCGGACCCAGCCCCCAGCACAGCCCCAGCCTAGCCCCAGCCCCAGCACAGCTCCAGCCCTGCCCCAGCCCCCGCTCCAGCCCTAGCCCAGCCCCAGCCCAGCCCTAGCCCAGCCCCAGCCCCACCCTCAGCCCCAGCCCAGCTCCAGCCACAGCCCAGCCACAGCCCTGGACCCAGCCCCAGCCCAGCCCCAGCCCCATCCCTGCCCCAGCCCTGCCCTCAGCCCAGCCCCAGCCCCCGCCCGGCCCCAGTTGTGCCCCAGCCCCAGCCCCAGCCCAACCCTGGACCCAGCCCCAGCTGCAGCCCAGCCCCAGCCCCAGCCCTGCCCCAGCCACAGCCCCAGCCCCAGTCCAGCTCCTGCCCTGGACCCAGTCCCAGGCCCAGCCCAGCCCCAGCCCAGCCCCAGCCACCACCCAGCCCCAGTCCTGCCCCCAGCCCTGCCCCAGCCCCACCCTGGACCCAGCCCCAGCCCCACCCCTGGACCCAGCCCCTGCCCTGGTCCCAGCCCCAGCCCAGCCACAGCCCCAGCCACAGCCCAGCCCCTGCCCTGGACCCAGCCCCAGTCGCAGCCCCGGCCCCAGCCAAGCCCTAGCCCGGCCCCAGCCCCACCCTCAGCCCCAGCCCAGCTCCAGCCACAGCCCAGCCACAGCCCTGGACCCAGCCCCAGCCCAGCCCCAGCCCCAGCCCTGCTATAGCCCGGCCCCAGCCCTGCCCCAGCCCAACCCCAGCCCCAGCCCTGCCCCCAGCCCTGCCCCAGCCCCAGCCAAAGCCCTGCCCCAGCCCCAAACGCAGCACCAGCCCAGCTCCAGCCACAGCCCAGCCACAGCCCTGGACCGAGCCCCAGCCCAGCCCCAGCCCCAGCCCCAGCCACAGCCCTGCCCCAGCCCTGGACCCAGCCCCAGCCCAAACCCAGCCCAAACCCAGCCCCACCCAGCCCCCAGCCCCGACCCTACCCCTGCCCAGTCCCGGTCCATGCCCAGCCCCAGCCCTGCCCCACCCTCGTCCCCAGCCCCAGCCCTGCCTAGCCCCAGCCCCAGCCCAAGCCCCAGCCCAGGCCCAGCCCTGCCCCAGCCCAGCCCCAGCCCCAGCCCCAGCCCCAGCCAAGCCCCACTCACGGCCCCATCCCCGGCCCCAGCCCAGCCCTGACCCAGCCCCAGCCCTGCACCGAACCCAGCCCCAGCCCAGCCCCAGCCCAGCCCTGCCCCAGCCCAGCCCTACCCCGGCCCTGCCCGAGCCCAGCCCCAGCCCTAGCCCCAGCGCTTCCCCAGCCCAGCCCCAGCCACAGCCCAGCCCCAGCCCTGGCTCCTGCCCCAGCCCTGGCTCCAGCCCCAGCCCCAGCCCTGCCCAAGCCTTGCTTGCAGCCCCAGCCCCAGCTCTGTCCGCAGCCCCCAGCCCCAGCCCCACCCCCGCCACGAGCCCAGCCCCAGCCCCAACCTTGCCCCAGCCCAGCCCCTGCCCCAGACTCGGCCCCCAGCCCAACCCCAGCCCAGCCCCAGACCTGACCCACCCCAACCCCCAGCCACCGCCCAGCCCCCAGCCCTGTCCCCAACCCCGGCCCCTACCCCAGCCCCAGCCCTAGACCAGCCCAGCCCTCAGCCCCAGCCCCCGCCCCAGCCCCAGGCCCCAACCTCGGCCCTAGCCCAGCCCCTACCCCCAGCCCTGCCCAAGCCCAGCCCCTGCCCTGGACCCAGCCCCAGCCCAGCCCCAGCCACAGCCCCAGCCCCTGCCCCAGCCCAGCCCTAGCCACAGCCCAGCCCCAGCCCTGGACCCAGCCCCAGTCGCAGCCCTGGCCCCAGCCCAGCCCTAGCCCAGCCCCAGCCCCACCCTCAGCCCCAGCCCCAGCTCCAGCCACAGCCCAGCCACAAGCCCTGGACCCAGCCCCAGCCCGGCCCCAGTCCTGCCCCAGCCCCAGACCAGACCCTGCCCTGGACCCAGTCCCAGCCCCAGCCCAGCCCCAGCCCTGCCCCAGCCTAGCCCCAGCCCCAGTCCAGACCCTGCCCTGGACCCCAGTCCCAGCCCCAGCCCAGCCCCAGCCCATCTCCAGCCAACGCGCAAGCCCCAGCCCTGCCCCCAGCCCAGCCCCGCCCCACCCTGGACCCAGCCCCAGCCCCAGCCCTGCCCCAGCATAGCCCCAGCCCCAGCCAAGCCCCTGTCCTCAACCTAGCCCCAGCCCCACCCCAGCCTCATCCCCAGCCCAGGCCCAGCCCTGCCCCAGCCCTGCCCCAGCCCCAGCCATGCACCGAACCCAGCCCCAGCCCAGCCCAAGCCCAGCCCTGCCCCGGCCCAGCCCCAGCCCAGCCCCAGCCACAGCCCCAGCCCTGCCCCACCCCAGCCACAGCCACAGCCCAGCCCCAGCCCTGGATCCAGCCCCAGTCGCAGCCCCCGGCCCCAGCCCAGCCTTAGCCCAGCCCCAGCCCCACCCTCAGCCCCAGCCCAGCTCCAGCCACAGCCCTGCCACAGCCCTGGACCCCAGCCCCAGCCCAGCCCCAGCCCCAGCCCCTGCCCTAGCCCAGCCCCAGCCCTGGACCAAGCCCCACCCCTCAGCCGAACCCCAGCCCCAGCCTGGCCCCAGCCCTGCCCTAGCTCCAGCCCTAGCCCTGTCCCCAGCCTCGCCCGTCGCCCCTGTCCCAGTCCCAGTCCTGCCCCATCCCAGCCCCCCAGCCCCAGCCCTGCCCTCAGCCCTGCCCCACCCCAGCCCTGCCCCCAGCCCAGCATCAGCCCCCACCCTGGACCCAGCCCCAGCCCCAGCCCTGCCCCAGCCCTGCCCCAGCCTAGCCCCAGCCCCAGCCCAGCCCCTGCCCTGGACCCAGCCCCAGCCCGACCCCAGCCTCATCCCGAGCCACAGCCCTGCCCCCAGCCCCAGCCGTGCCCTGGTCCCAGCCCCAGCCCTGGACCCAGCCCCAGTCGCAGCCCCGGCCCCAGCCCTGCCCTAGCCCATCCCCAGCCCCGCCCTCAGCCCCAGCCCAGCCCCAGCCACAGCCCTGCCCCAGCCCTGGCTCCTGCCCCAGCCCTGGTTCCAGCCCCAGCCCCAGCCCTGCCCAAGCCTTGCTTCCAGCCCCAGCCCCAGCCCTGTGCCAACCCAGCCCCAGCCCAAGGCCCAGCCTCAAGAGCCCCAGCCCCAGCCCTGTGCCAACCCAGCCCCAGCCCAAGGCCCAGCCTCAAGCCTAGTCCAGCCCAAGCCCTACCCCTACCTCAGCCCCAGCCCCAGCCCCAACCTTGCCCCCAGCCCAGGTCCAGTTCCAGCCCTGTCCCAGCTGTGCCTCTGCCCCGGCCCCAGCCCCTGCCCCAGACTCGGCCCCAGCGAAACCCCAGCCCAGCCCCAGCCCCAGCCCCAGCCCCAGCCCTGGCCCCAGCCCTGCCACAATTCTGGCCCCAGCCCCTGCCCCAGCCCCAGCCCTAGCCCAGCCCTGCCCTCAGCCCCAACCTCGGCCCCAGCCCAACCCCAGCCCCAGCCCAGCCCTAGCCCAGCCCCAGCCTAGCCCCACCCCCAGACCAGACCCTGCCCTGGACCCAGTCCCAGCCCCAGCCCTGCCCCAGCCCTGCCCCAGCCTAGCCCCAGCCCCAGTCCAGACCCTGCCCTGGACCCAGTCCCAGCCACCGCCCAGCCCCAGCCCTGCCCCCAGCCCAGCCCCAGCCCCACCCTGGACCCAGCCCCAGCCCCAGCCCTGCCCCAGCATAGCCCCAGCCCCAGCCAAGCCCCTGTCCTCGACCCAGCCCCAGCCCCACCCCAGCCTCATCCCCAGCCCAGGCCCAGCCCTGCCCCAGCCCTGCCCCAGCCCCAGCCCTGCACCGAACGCAGCCCCAGCCCGGCCCCAGCCCAGCCCTGCCCTGGCCCAGCCCCAGCCCAGCCCCAGCCACAGCCCCAGCCCTGCCCCCCCCCAGCCCCAGCCACAGCCCAGCCCCAGCCCTGGATCCAGCTCCAGTCGCAGCCCCGGCCCCAGCCCAGCCCTAGCCCAGCCACAGCCCCACCCTCAGCCCCAGCCCAGCTCCAGCCACAGCCCTGCCACAGCCCTGGACCCAGCCCCAGCCCAGCCCCAGCCCCAGCCCTGACCACAGCCCAGCCCCAGCCTAGCCCCAGCCCCAGCCCAGCCCCTGCCCTGGACCCAGCCCCTGCCCTGGACCCAGCCCCAGCCCCACCCAAGCCTCATCCCCAGCCCCAGCCCAGCCCCTGCCCTGGACACAGCCCCTGCCCTGGACACAGTCCCAGCCCCATCCCAGCCTCATCCCCAGCCCAGGCCCAGCCCAGCCCCAGCCCAGCCCCAGCCCAGCCCTGGACCCAGCCCCAGTCGCAGCCCCGGCCCCAGCCCAGCCCTAGCCCAGCCCCAGCCCCACCTCAGCCCCAGCCCAGCTCCAGCCACAGCCCAGCCACAGCCCTGGACCCAGCCCCAGCCCGGCCCCAGTCCTGCCCCAGCGTAGCCCCAGCCCCAGACCAGACCCTGCCCTGGACCCAGTCCCAGCCCCAGCCCCAGCCCCAGCCCTGCCCCAGCCCTGCCCCAGCCTAGCCCCAGGCCCAGTCCTGACCCTGCCCTGGACCCAGTCCCAGCCCCAGCCCAGCCCCAGCCCAGACCCAACCACCGCCCAGCCCCAGCCCTGCCCACAGCCCAGCCCCAGCCTAGCCCCAGCCCCAGCCCAGCCCCTGCCCTGGACACAGTCCCAGCCCCACCCCAGCCTCATCCCCAGCCCAGGCCCAGCCCAGCCCTAGCCCAGCCCTAGCCCCACCCTCAGCCCCAGCCCAGCTCCAGCCACAGCCCAGCCACAGCCCTGGACCCAGCCCCAGCCCGGCCCCAGTCCTGCCCCAGCCTAGCCCCAGCCCCAGACCAGACCCTGCCCTGGACCCAGTCCCAGCCCCAGCCCAGCCCCAGCCCTGCCCCAGCCTAGCCCCAGCCCCAGTCCAGACCCTTCCCTGGACTCAGTCCCAGCCCCAGCCCAGCCCCAGCCCCAGCCACCGCCCAGCCCCAGCCCTGCCCCCAGCCCAGCCCCAGCCCCACCCTGGACCCAGCCCCAGCCCCAGCCCTGCCCCAGACTAGCCCCAGCCCCAGCCCCAGCCAAGCCCCTGCCCTGGACCCAGCCCCAGCCCCACCCCAGCCTCATCCCCAGCCCAAACCGAGCCCTGCCCCAGCCCAGCCCCAGCCCCAGCCCCAGCCAAGCCCCACTCACGGCCCCATCCCCGGCCCCAGCCCAGCCCTGCCCCAGCCCCAGCCCTGCACCGCACCCAGCCCCAGCCCCGGCCCCAGCCCAGCCCTGCCCCGGCCCAGACCCAGCCCGGCCCCAGCCACAGCCCCAGCTCTGCCCCACCCCAGCCCTAGCCCCAGCCCAGCCCCAGCCCTGGACCCAGCCCCAGTCGCAGCCCCGGCACCAGCCCAGCCCCTGCCCTGGACACAGCCCCTGCCCTGGACACAGTCCCAGCCCCACCCCAGCCTCATCCCCAGCCCAGGCCCAGCCCAGCCCCAGCCCAGCCCTGGACCCAGCCCCAGTCGCAGCCCCCGGCCCCAGCCCAGCCCTAGCCCAGCCCCAGCCCCACCCTCAGCCCCAGCCCAGCTCCAGCCACAGCCCAGCCACAGCCCTGGACACAGCCCCAGCCCCAGCCCAGCCCCAGTCCTGCCCCAGCGTAGCCCCAGCCCCAGACCAGACCCTGCCCTGGACCCAGTCCCAGCCCCAGCCCTAGCCCAGCCACACCCCCACACTCAGCCCCAGCCCAGCTCCAGCCACAGCCCTGCCACAGCCCTGGACCCAGCCCCAGCCCAGCCCCAGCCCCAGCCCTGACCACAGCCCAGCCCCAGCCTAGCCCCAGCCCCAGCCCAGCCCCTGCCCTGGACCCAGCCCCTGCCCTGGACCCAGCCCCAGCCCCACCCAAGCCTCATCCCCAGCCCCAGCCCAGCCCCTGCCCTGGACACAGCCCCTGCCCTGGACCCAGTCGCAGCCCCACCCCAGCCTCATCCCCAGCCCAGGCCCAGCCCAGCCCCAGCCCAGCCCCAGCCCAGCCCTGGACCCAGCCCCAGTCGCAGCCCCGGCCCCAGCCCAGCCCTAGCCCCAGCCCCAGCCCCACCCTCAGCCCCAGCCCAGCTCCAGCCACAGCCCAGCCACAGCCCTGGACCCAGCCCCAGCCCGGCCCCAGTCCTGCCCCAGCGTAGCCCCAGCCCCAGACCAGACCCTGCCCTGGACCCAGTCCCAGCCCCAGCCCCCAGCCCCAGCCCTGCCCCAGCCCTGCCCCAGCCTAGCCCCAGCCCCAGTCCTGACCCTGCCCTGGACCCAGTCCGAGCCCCAGCCCAGCCCCAGCCCAGACCCAGCCACCGCCCAGCCCCAGCCCTGCCCACAGCCCAGCCCCAGCCTAGCCCCAGCCCCAGCCCAGCCCCTGCCCTGGACACAGTCCCAGCCCCACCCCAGCCTCATCCCCAGCCCAGGCCCAGCCCAGACCTAGCCCAGCCCCAGCCCCACCCTCAGCCCCAGCCCAGCTCCAGCCACAGCCCAGCCACAGCCCTGGACCCAGCCCCAGCCCGGCCCCAGTCCTGCCCCAGCCTAGCCCCAGCCCCCCAGCCCCAGACCAGACCCTGCCCTGGACCCAGTCCCAGCCCCAGCCCAGCCCCAGCCCTGCCCCAGCCTAGCCCCAGCCCCAGTCCAGACCCTTCCCTGGACTCAGTCCTAGCCCCAGCCCAGCCCCAGCCCAGCCCCAGCCACCGCCCAGCCCCAGCCCTGCCCCCAGCCCAGCCCCAGCCCCACCCTGGACCCAGCCCCAGCCCCAGCCCTGCCCCAGACTAGCCCCAGCCCCAGCCCCAGCCAAGCCCCTGCCCTGGACCCAGCCCCAGCCCCACCCCAGCCTCATCCCCAGCCCAAACCCAGCCCTGCCCCAGCCCAGCCCCAGCCCCAGCCCCAGCCAAGCCCCACTCACGGCCCCCATCCCCGGCCCCAGCCCAGCCCTGCCCCAGCCCCAGCCCTGCACCGAACCCAGCCCCACCCCGGCCCCAGCCCAGCCCTGCCCCGGCCCAGCCCCAGCCCGGCCCCAGCCACAGCCCCAGCTCTGCCCCACCCCAGCCCTAGCCCCAGCCCAGCCCCCAGCCCTGGACCCAGCCCCAGTCGCAGCCCCGGCACCAGCCCAGCCCCTGCCCTGGACACAGTCCCAGCCCCACCCCAGCCTCATCCCCAGCCCAGGCCCAGCCCAGCCCCAGCCCAGCCCTGGACCCAGCCCCAGTCGCAGCCCCGGGCCCAGCCCAGACCTAGCCCTGCCCCAGCCCCACACTCAGTCCCAGCCCAGCTCCAGCCCCAGACCAGCACCAGTCTGCCCCAGCCTAGCCCCAGACCCAGTCCAGCCCCACCCTGGACCCAGCCCCAGACCCAGCCCTGCCCTAGCCCTGCCCCAGCCTAGCCCCAGCCCCAGTCCAGACCCTGCCCTGGACCCAGTCCCAGCCCCAGCCACAGCCCCAGCCCTGCCCCACCCCAGCCCAGGCCCAGCCCAGCCCTAGCCCAGCCACAGCCCCACCCTCAGCCCCAGCCCAGCTCCAGCCATAGCCCAGCCACAGCCCTGGAGCCAGCCCCAGCCCTGCCCCAGCCCTGCCCTCAGCCCAGCCCCAGCCCCACCCCCGGACATATCCCCGCTCGCAGCCCAGCCGTAGCCCAGCCCTGCCCCAGACCCCGCCCTGCCCAGCCCCAGCCCTGCCCTAGCCCATCCCCAGCCCCGCCCTCAGCCCCAGCCCAGCCCCAGCCACCACCCAGCCCCAGCCCTGCCCCCAGCCTAGCCCCAGCCCCACTCAGGACCCAGCCCCAGCCCCAGCCCTGCCCCAGCCTAGCTCCAGCCCCAGCCAAGCCCCTGCCCTGGACCCAGCCCCAGCCCCACCCCAGCCTCATCCCCAGCCCAGGCCCAGCCCTGCCCCAGCCCAGCCCCAGCCCCAGCCCCAGCCAATCCCCAATCACGGCCCCATCCCCGGCCCCAGCCCAGCCCTGCCCCAGCCCAAACCCTAGCCCAGCCCAGCCCTCAGCCTCACCCTCGGCGCCAGCCCAGCCCCAGCCCCAGCCCAGCCCCAGCCCAGCCCCAGCCCTGCCACAGCCCAGCCCCAGCCCTGGACCCAGCCCCAGTCGCAGCCCGGGCCCAGCCCAGCCCTTTTCCAGCCCCAGCCCCACCCTCAGCCCCAGCCCAGCTCCAGCCACAGCCCAGCCCCAGCCCTGGACCCAGCCCCAGTCGCAGTCCCGGGCCCAGCCCAGCCCCAGCCTAGCCCCAGACCCAGTCCAGGCCCCACCCTGGACCCAGTCCCAGCCCCAGCCCAGCCCCAACCCTGCCCCCGCCTAGCCCCAGCCCCAGTCCAGCCCCACACTGGACCCAGCCCCAGCCCTGCCCCAGCCCTGCCCCAGCCTAGCCCCAGACCCAGTCCAGCCCCACCCTGGACCCAGTCCCAGCCCCAGCCCAGCCCCAGCCCTGCCCCCGCCTAGCCCCCAGCCCCCAGTCCAGCCCCACACTGGACCCAGCCCCAGCCCCAGCCCTGCCCCAGCCCTGCCCCAGCCTAGCCCCAGCCCCAGCCCTGCCCCAGCCCTGCCCCAGCCTAGCCCCAGACCCAGTCCAGCCCCACCCTGGACCCAGTCCCCAGCCCCAGCCCAGCCGCAGCCCTGCCCCCGCCTAGCCCCAGCCCCCAGTCCAGCCCCACACTGGACCCAGCCCCAGCCCCAGCCCTGCCCCAGCCCGGCCCCAGCCTAGCCCCAGCCCCAGCCCTGCCCCAGCCCTGCCCCAGCCTAGCCCCAGCCCCAGTCCTGACCCTGCCCTGGACCCAGTCCCAGCCCCAGCCCAGCCCCAGCCCAGCCCCAGCCACCGCCCAGCCCCAGCCCTGCCCCCAGCCCAGCCCCAGCCCCACCCTGGACCCAGCCCCAGCCCCAGCCCTGCCCCAGCCTAGCCCCAGCCCCAGCCCCAGCCAAGCCCCTGGCCTGGACCCAGCCCCAGCCCCACCCCAGCCTCATCCCCAGCCCAGGCCCAGCCCTGCCCCAGCCCAGCCCCAGCCCCAGCCAAGCCCCACTCACGGCACCATCCCCGGCCCCAGCCCAGCCCTGCCCCAGCCCCACCCCTGCACCGAACCCAGTCCCAGCCGGCCCCAGCCCAGCCCTGCCCCGGCCCAGCCCCAGCCCAGCCCCAGCCACAGCCCCAGCTCTGCCCCACCCCAGCCCCAGCCACTGCCCAGCCCCAGCCCTGGATCCAGCCCCAGTCGCAGCCCCGGCCCGAGCCCAGCCCTAGCCCAGCCCCAGCCCCACCCTCAGCCCCAGCCCAGCTCCAGCCACAGCCCTGCCACAGCCCTGGACCCAGCCCCAGCCCAGCCCCAGCCCTGCCACAGCCCTGCCCCAGCCTAGCCCCAGCCCCAGCCCAGCCCCTGCCCTGGACCCAGCCCCAGCCCCACCCCAGCCTCATCCCCATCCCCAGCCCTGCCACAGCCCAGCCCTAGCCACAGCCCAGCCCCAGCCCTGGACCGAGCCCCAGTCGCAGCCCGGGCCCAGCCCAGCCCTAGTCCAGCCCCCACCCTCAGCCCCAAGCCCCACCCTCAGCCCCAGCCCAGCTCCAGCCACAGCCCAACCACAGCCCTGGACCCAGCCCCAGCCCAGCCCCAGCCCCAGCCCTGCCACAGCCCTGCCCTCTACCCAGCCCCAGCCCCAGCCCGGCACAGTCCTGCCCCAGCCCCACCCTGGACCCAGCCCCAGCCCCAGCCCTGCCCCAGCCAAGCCCCTGCCCTGGACCCAGCCCCAGCCCCACCCCCAGCCTCATCCCCAGCCCAGGCCCAGCCCTGCCCCAGCCCAGCCCCAGCCCCAGCCCCAGCCAAGCCCCACTCACGGCCCCATCCCCTGCCCCAGCCCAGCCCTGCCCCAGCCCCAGCCCTGCACCGATCCCAGCCCCAGCCCAGCCCCAGCCCAGCCCTGCCCCGGCCCAGCCCCAGCCCAGCCCCAGCCACAGCCCCAGCCCTGCCCCACCCCAGCCCCGGCCCCAGCCCCAGCCCTAGCCCACCCCCAGACCCACCCTCAGCCCCAGCCCAGCTCCAGCCATTGCCCTGCCACAGCCCTGGACCCAGCCCCAGCCCAGCTCCAGCCACAGCCCTGCCCCTGCCCTGGCTCCTGCCCCAGCCCTGGCTCCAGCCCCAGCCCCAGCCCTGCCCAAGCCTTGCTTCCAGCCCCAGCCCCAGCCCTGTGCCAACCCAGCCCCAGCCCAAGGCCCAGCCTCAAGCCTAGTCCAGCCCCAGCCCTACCCCTACCTCAGCCCTAGCCCCAGCCCTGTCCGCAGCCCCAGCCCCAGTCCCAACCTTGCCCCCAGCCCAGCTCCAGTTCCAGCCCTGCCCCAGCCCTGCCTCTGCCCCGGCCCCAGACCCTGCCCCAGACTCGGCCCCAGCCAAACCCCAGCCCAGCCCCAGCCCCAGCCCCAGCCCTGGCCCCAGCCCTGCCCTCAGCCCAGCCCCAGCCCCACCCCCGGACCCATCCCCAGTCGCAGCCCAGCCGTAGCCAAGCCCTGCCCCAGACCCCGCCCTGCCCAGCCCCAGCCCTGCCCTAGCCCATCCCCAGCCCCGCCCTCAGCCCCAGCCCAGCACCAGACACAGCCCAGACACAGCCCTGGACCCTGCCCCAGCCCTGCCAAGCCCAGCCCCAGCCCTGCCCCAGCCCAACCCCAGCCCCAGCCCTGCCCCAGCCCAGCCCCAGTCCTGACCCTGCCCTGGACCCAGTCCAAGCCCCAGCCCAGCCCCAGCCCAGCCCCAGCCTAGCCCCAGCCCCAGCCCAGCCCCTGCCCTGGACCCAGCCCCTGCCCTGGACCCAGTCCCAGCCCCACCCCAGCCTCATCCCCAGCCCAGGCCCAGCCCAGCCCCAGCCCAGCCCCAGCCCCAGCCCTGGACCCAGCCCCAGTCGCAGCCCCGGCCCCAGCCCAGCCCTAGCCCAGCCCCAGCCCCACCCTCAGCCCCAGCCCAGCTCCAGCCCACAGCCCAGCCACAGCCCTGGACCCAGCCCCAGCCCGGCCCCAGTCCTGCCCCAGCCTAGCCCCAGCCCCAGACCAGACCCTGCCTGGACCCAGTCCCAGCCCCAGCCCAGCCCCAGCCCTGCCCAATGCCTAGCCCCAGCCCCAGTCCAGACCCTTCCCTGGACCCAGTCCCAGCCCCAGCCACAGCCCCAGCCCTGCCCCACCCCAGCCCCGGCCCCAGCCCAGCCCTAGCCCAGCCCCAGACCCACCCTCAGCCCCAGCCCAGCTCCAGCCATTGCCCTGCCACAGCCCCAGCCAAGCCCCTGCCCTGGACCCAGCCCCAGCCCCACCCCAGCCTCATCCCCAGCCCAGGCCCAGCCCTGCCCCAGCCCAGCCCCAGCCCCAGCCCCAGCCAAGCCCCACTCACGGCCCCATCCCCGGCCCCAGCCCAGCCCTGCCCCAGCCCCAGCCCTGCACCGAACCCAGCCCCAGCCCGGCCCCAGCCCAGCCCTGCCCCGGCCCAGCCCCAGCCCAGTCCCAGCCACAGCCACAGCCCCAGCCCTGGATCCAGCCCAGTCGCAGCCCCGGCCCCAGCCCAGCCCTAGCCCAGCCCCAGCCCCACCCTCAGCCCCAGCCCAGCCCCAGCCCCAGCCCTGCCCTAGCCCAGCCCCAGCCCTGGACCAAGCCCCACCCCTCAGCCGAACCCAGTCCCAGCCTGGCCCTAGCCCTGCCCTAGCTCCAGCCCTAGCCCTGTCCCCAGCCTCGGCCCCGTGCCCCTGTCCCAGTCCCAGTCCTGCCCCATCCCAGCCCCCAGCCCCAGCCCTGCCCTCAGCCCTGCCCAGCCCCAGCCCAGACCCCAGCCCAGCCCCAGCCCCACCCTGGACCCAGCCCCAGCCCCAGGCCAGCCCCAGCCCTTCCCCAGCCTAGCCCCAGCCCCAGCCCAGCCCCTGCCCTGGACCCAGCCCCAGCCCCACCCCAGCCTCATCCCAGCCACAGCCCTGCCCTAGCCCCAGTCCAGACCCTGCCCTGGACCCAGTCCCAGCCCCAGCCCAGCCCCAGCCCAGCCCCAGCCACCGCCCAGCCCCAGCCCTGCCCACAGCCCAGCCCGAGCCTAGCCCCAGCCCCAGCCCTGCCCCTGCCCTGGACCCAGCCCCTGCCCTGGACCCAGCCCCAGCCCCACCCCAGCCTCATCCCCAGCCCAGGCCCAGCCCAGCCCTAGCCCAGCCCCAGCCCCACCCTCAGCCCCAGCCCAGCTCCAGCCACAGCCCAGCCACAGCCCTGGACCCAGCCCCAGCCCAGCCCCAGCCCTGCCACAGCCCTGCCCTCTACCCAGCCCCAGCCCCAGCCCGGCACCAGTCCTGCCCCAGCCCCACCCTGGACCCCCAGCCCCAGCCCCAGCCCTGCCCCAGACTAGCCCCAGCCCCAGCCAAGCCCCTGCCCTGGACCCAGCCCCAGCCCCACCCCAGCCTCATCCCCAGCCCAGGCCCAGCCCTGCCCCAGCCCAGCCCCCAGCCCCAGCCCCAGCCCTGCACCGAACCCAGCCCCAGCCCGGCCCCAGCCCAGCCCTGCCCCGGCCCAGCCCCAGCCCAGCCCCAGCCACAGCCCCAGCCCTGCCCCAGCCCAGCCCCGGCCCCAACCCAGCCCTAGCCCAGCCCCAGACCCACCCTCAGCCCCAGCCCAGCTCCAGCCATTGCCCTGCCACAGCCCTGGCTCCTGCCCAGCCCTGGCTCCAGCCCCAGCCCCAGCCCTGCCCAAGCCTTGCTTCCAGCCCCAGCCCCAGCCCTGTGCCAACCCAGCCCCAGCCCAAGGCCCAGCCTCAAGCCTAGTCCAGCCCCAGCCCTACCCCTACCTCAGCCCTAGCCCCAGCCCTGTCCACAGCCCCAGCCCCAGCCCCAACCTTGCCCCCAGCCCAGCTCTAGTTCCAGCCCCTGCCCCAGCCCTGCCTCTGCCCCGGCCCCAGCCCCTGCCCCAGACTCGGCCCCAGCCAAACCCCAGCCCAGCCCCAGCCCCAGCCCCAGCCCTGACCCCAGCCCTGCCCTCAGCCCAGCCCCAGCCCCACCCCCGGACCCATCCCCGGTCGCAGCCCAGCCGTAGCCCAGCCCCTGCCCCACACCCCGCCCTGCCCAGCCCCAGCCCTGCCCTAGCCCATCCCCCAGCCCCGCCCTCAGCCCCAGCCCAGCACCAGCCACAGCCCAGACACAGCCCTGGACCCTGCCCCAGCCCTGCCAAGCCCAGCCCAGCCCCAGCCCTGCCCCAGCCCAACCCTAGCCCCAGCCCTGCCCCAGCCCTGCCCCAGCCTAGCACCAGCCCCAGTCCTGACCCTGCCCTGGACCCAGTCCCAGCCCCAGCCCAGCCCCAGCCCAGCCCCAGCCACCACCCAGCCCCAGCCCTGCCCACAGCCCAGCCCCAGCCTAGCCCCAGCCCCAGCCCAGCCCCTGCCCTGGACACAGCCCCTGCCCTGGACCCAGCCCCAGCCCCACCCAGCCTCATCCCCAGGCCAGGCCCAGCCCAGCCCCAGCCCAGCCCCAGCCCCAGCCCTGGACCCAGCCCCAGTCACAGCCCCGGCCCCAGCCCAGCCCTAGCCCAGCCCCAGCCCCACCCTCAGCACCAGCCCAGCTCCAGCCACAGCCCAGCCACAGCCCTGGACCCTGCCCCAGCCCTGCCCAGCCCAGCCCCAGCCCTGCCCCAGCCCAACCCCAGCCCCAGCCCTGCCCCAGCCCTGCCCCAGCCTAGCCCCAGCCCCAGTCCTGACCCTGCCCTGGACCCAGTCCCAGCCCCAGCCCAGCCCCAGCCCTAGCCCAGTCTAGCCCCAGCCCCAGTCCAGCCCCACACTGGACCCAGCCCCAGCCCTGCCCCAGCCCTGCCCCAGCCTAGCCGCAGACCCAGTCCAGCCCCACCCTGGACCCAGTCCCAGCCCCAGCCCAGCCCCAACCCTGCCCCCGCCTAGCCCCAGCCCCAGTCCAGCCCCACACTGGACCCAGCACCAGCCCCAGCCCTGCCCCAGCCCTGCCCCAGCCTAGCCCCAGCCCCAGCCCTGCCCCAGCCCTGCCCCAGCCTAGCCCCAGCCCCAGTCCTGACCCTGCCCTGGACCCAGTCCCAGCCCCAGCCCAGCCCCAGCCCGAGCCCAGCCTAGCCGCAGACCCAGTCCAGCCCCACCCTGGACCCAGTCCCAGCCCCAGCCCAGCCCCAACCCTGCCCCCGCCTAGCCCCAGCCCCAGTCCAGCCCCACACTGGACCCAGACCCAGCCCCAGCCCTGCCCCAGCCCTGCCCCAGCCTAGCCCCAGCCCCAGCCCTGCCCCAGCCCTGCCCCAGCCTAGCCCCAGCCCCAGTCCTGACCCTGCCCTGGACCCAGTCCCAGCCCCAGCCCAGCCCCAGCCCAGCCCCAGCCACCGCCCAGCCCCAGCCCTGCCCACAGCCCAGCCCCAGCCTAGCCCCAGCCCCCAGCCCAGCCCCTGCCCTGGACCCAGCCCCTGCCCTGGACCCAGCCCCAGCCCCACCCAAGCCTCATCCCCAGCCCAGGCCCAGCCCAGCCCCAGCCCAGCCCCAGCCCTGGACCCAGCCCCAGTCGCAGCCCCGGCCCCAGCCCAGCCCTAGCCCAGCCCCAGCCCCACCCTCAGCCCCAGCCCAGCTCCAGCCACAGCCCAGCCACAGCCCTGGACCCAGCCCCAGCCCGGCCCCAGTCCTGCCCCAGCGTGGCCCCAGCCCCAGACCAGACCCTGCCCTGGACCCAGTCCCAGCCCCAGCCCAGCCCCAGCCCTGCCCCAGCCTAGCCCCAGCCCCAGTCCAGACCCTTCCCTGGACTCAGTCCCAGCCCCAGCCCAGCCCCAGCCCAGCCCCAGCCACCGCCCAGCCCCAGCCCTGCCCCCAGCCCAGCCCCAGCCCCACCCTGGACCCAGCCCCAGCCCCAGCCCTGCCCCAGACTAGCCCCAGCCCCACCCCTGCCCCAGCCCTGCCCCAGCCTAGCCCCAGCCCCAGTCCTGACCCTGCCCTGGACCCAGCCCCAGCCCAGCCCCAGCCCCAGCCCCAGCCCTGCCCCAGCCCTGCCTCTGCCCCGGCCCCAGCCCCCCCCCCAGACTCGGCCCCAGCCAAACCCCAGCCCAGTCCCAGCCCCAGCCCCACCCCCGGACCCATCCCCGGTCGCAGCCCAGCCGTAGCCCAGCCCTGCCCCAGGCCCCGCCCTGCCCAGCCGCAGCCCTGCCCTAGCCAATCCCCAGCCCCGCCTCAGCCCCAGCCCAGCACCAGCCACAGCCCAGACACAGCCCTGGACCCTGCCCCAGCCCTGCCCAGCCCAGCCCCAGCCCTGCCCCAGCCCAACCCCAGCCCCAGCCCTGCCCCAGCCCTGCCCCAGCCTAGCCCCAGCCCCAGTCCTGACCCTGCCCTGGACCCAGTCCCAGCCCCAGCCCAGCCCCAGCCCTGACCCAGCCTAGCCCCAGACCCAGTCCAGCCCCACCCTGGACCCAGTCCCAGCCCCAGCCCAGCCCCAGCCCTGCCCCAGTCTAGCCCCAGCCCCAGTCCAGACCCACACTGGACCCAGCCCCAGCCCTGTCCCAGCCCTGCCCCAGCCTAGCCGCAGACCCAGTCCAGCTCCACCCTGGACCCAGTCCCAGCCCCCAGCCCAGCCCCAACCCTTCCCCCGCCTAGCCCCAGCCCCCAGTCCAGCCCCACACTGGACCCAGCCCCAGCCCCAGCCCTGCCCCAGCCCTGCCCCAGCCTAGCCCCAGCCCCAGCCCTGCCCCAGCCCTGCCCCAGCCTAGCCCCAGCCCCAGTCCTGACCCTGCCCTGGACCCAGTCCCAGCCCCAGCCCAGCCCCAGCCCAGCCCCAGCCACCGCCCAGCCCCAGCCCTGCCCACAGCCCAGCCCCAGCCTAGCCCCAGCCCCAGCCCAGCCCCTGCCCTGGACCCAGCCCCTGCCCTGGACCCAGCCCCAGCCCCACCCAAGCCTCATCCCCAGCCCAGGCCCAGCCCAGCCCCAGCCCAGCCCCAGCCCTGGACCTAGCCCCAGTCGCAGCCCCCGGCCCCAGCCCAGCCCTAGCCCAGCCCCAGCCCCACCCTCAGCCCCAGCCCAGCTCCAGCCACAGCCCAGCCACAGCCCTGGACCCAGCCCCAGCCCGGCCCCAGTCCTGCCCCAGCGTGGCCCCAGCCCCAGACCAGACCCTGCCCTGGACCCAGTCCCAGCCCCAGCCTGGCCCCAGCCCTGCCCCAGCCTAGCCCCAGCCCCAGTCCAGACCCTTCCCTGGACTCAGTCCCAGCCCCAGCCCAGCCCCAGCCCAGCCCCAGCCACCGCCCAGCCCCAGCCCTGCCCCCAGCCTAGCCCCATCCCCACCCTGGACCCAGCCCCAGCCCCAGCCCTGCCCCAGACTAGCCCCAGCCCCAGCCAAGCCCCTGCCCTGGACCCAGCCCCTGCCCTGGACCCAGTCCCAGCCCCAGCCCAGCCCCAGCCCCAGCCCCAGCCAAGCCCCACTCACGGCCCCATCCCCGGCCCCAGCCCAGCCCTGCCCCAGCTCCAGCCCTAGCCCAGCCCTGCCCTCAGCCTCACCCTCGGCCCCAGCCCAGGCCCAGCCCCAGCCCAGCCCCTGCCCTGGACCCAGCCCCAGCCCAGCCCCAGCCCCAGCCCCAGCCCTGCCACAGCCCAGCCCTAGGCACAGCCCAGCCCCAGCCCTGGACCCAGCCCCAGTCGCAGCCCCGGGCCCAGCCCAGCCCTAGTCCAGCCCCAGCCCCACCCTCAGCCCCAGCCCAGCTCCAGCCACAGCCCAGACACACCCCTGGACCCAGCCCCAGCCCCAGCCCTGCCACAGCCCTGCCCTCAGCCCAGCCCCAGCCCCAGCCCGGCACCAGTCCTGCCCCAGCCTAGCCCCAGACCCAGTCCAGCCCCACCCTGGACCCAGTCCCCAGCCCCAGCCCAGCCCCAGCCCTGCCCCAGCCCAGCCCCAGCCACAGTCCAGCCCCACACTGGACCCAGCCCCAGCCCCAGCCCTGCCCCAGCCCTGCCCAAGCCTAGCCCCAGCGCCAGTCCTGACCCTGCCCTGGACCCAGTCCCAGCCCCAGCCCAGCCCCAGCCCTGCCCCGGCCTAGCCCCAGCCCCAGCCCAGCCCCTGCCCTGGACCCAGTCCCAGCCCCAGCCCAGCCCCAGCCCCAGCCCCAGCCAAGCCCCACTCACGGCCCCCATCCCCGGCCCCAGCCCAGCCCTGCCCCAGCCCCAGCCCTAGCCCAGCCCTGCCCTCAGCCTCACCCTCGGCCCTAGCCCAGCCCCAGCCCCAGCCCAGCCCCTGCACTGGACCCAGCCCCAACCCAGCCCCAGCTCCAGCCCCAGCCCAGCCCCAGCCCTGCCCTAGCTCCAGCCCTAGCCCTGTCCCCAGCCTCGCCCGTGCCCCTGTCCCAGTCCCAGTCCTGCCCCATCCCAGCCCCCAGCCCCAGCCCTGCCCTCAGCCCTGCCCCACCCCAGCCCTGCCCCCAGCCCAGCCCCAGCCCCACCCTGGACCCAGCCCCAGCCCCAGCCCTGCCCCAGCCCTTCCCCAGCCTAGCCCCAGCCCCAGCCCAGCCCCTGCCCTGGACCCAGCCCCAGCCCCACCCCAGCCTCATCCCCAGCCACAGCCCTGCCCCAGCCCCAGTCCAGACCCTGCCCTGGACCCAGTCCGAGCCCCAGCCCAGCCCCAGCCCAGCCCCAGCCGCCGTCCAGCCCCAGCCCTGCCCATAGCCCAGCCCCAGCCTAGCCCCAGCCCCAGCCCAGCCCCTGCCCTGGACCCAGCCCCTGCCCTGGACCCAGTCCCAGCCCCACCCCAGCCTCATCCCCAGCCCAGGCCCAGCCCAGCCCTAGCCCAGCCACAGCCCCAGCCCTGCCCAAGCCTTGCTTCCAGCCCCAGCCCCAGCCCTGTGCCAACCCAGCCCCAGCCCAAGGCCCAGCCTCAAGCCTAGTCCAGCCCCAGCCCTACCCCTACCTCAGCCCTAGCCCCAGCCCTGTCCGCAGCCCCAGCCCCAGCCCCAACCTTGCCCCCAGCCCAGCTCCAGTTCCAGCCCTGCCCCAGCCCTGCCTCTGCCCCAGCCCCAGCCCCTGCCCGAGACTCGGCCCCAGCCAAACCCTAGCCCAGCCCCAGCCCCAGCCCCAGCCCTGGCCCCAGCCCTGCCCTCAGCCCAGCCCCAGCCCCACCCCCCGGACCCATCCCCGGTCGCAGCCCAGCCGTAGCCCAGCCCTGCCCCAGACCCCGCCCTGCCCAGCCCCAGCCCTGCCCTAGCCCATCCCCAGCCCCGCCCTCAGCCCCAGCCCAGCACCAGCCACAGCCCCAGACACAGCACCGGACCCCTGGCCCAGCCCTGCCCAGCCCAGCCCCAGCCCTGCCCCAGCCCAACCCCAGCCCCAGCCCTAGCCCCAGCCCTGCCCCAGCCTAGCCCCAGCCCCCAGTCCTGACCCTGCCCTGGACCCAGTCCCAGCCCCAGCCCAGCCCCAGCCCTAGCCCAGTCTAGCCCCAGACCCAGTCCAGCCCCACACTGGACCCAGCCCAGCCCTGCCCCAGCCCTGCCCCAGCCTAGCCGCAGACCCAGTCCAGCCCCACCCTGGACCCAGTCCCAGCCCCAGCCCAGCCCCAACCCTGCCCCCCGCTAGCCCCAGCCCCAGTCCAGCCCCACACTGGACCCAGCCCCAGCCCCAGCCCTGCCCCAGCCCTGCCCCAGCCTAGCCCCAGCCCCAGCCCAGCCCCAGCCCTGCCCCAGCCTAGCCCCAGACCCAGTCCAGCCCCACCCTGGACCCAGTCCAGCCCCAGCCAGCCGCAGCCCTGCCCCCGCCTAGCCCCAGCCCCAGTCCAGCCCCACACTGGACCCAGCCCCAGCCCCAGCCCTGCCCCAGCCCTGCCCCAGCCTAGCCCCAGCCCCAGCCCTGCCCCAGCCCTGCCCCAGCCTAGCCCCAGCCCCAGTCCTGACCCTGCCCTGGACCCAGTCCCAGCCCCAGCCCAGCCCCTGCCCTGGACCCAGTCCCAGCCCCAGCCCAGCCCCAGCCCCAGCCCCAGCCAAGCCCCACTCACGGCCCCCATCCCCGGCCCCAGCCCAGGCCCTGCCCCAGCCCCAGCCCTAGCCCAGCCCTGCCCTCAGCCTCACCCTCGGCCCTAGCCCAGCCCCAGCCCCAGCCCAGCCCCTGCACTGGACCCAGCCCCAACCCAGCCCCAGCTCCAGCCCCAGCCCAGCCCCAGCCCTGCCCTAGCTCCAGCCCTAGCCCTGTCCCCAGCCTCGCCCGTGCCCCTGTCCCAGTCCCAGTCCTGCCCCATCCCAGCCCCCAGCCCCAGCCCTGCCCTCAGCCCTGCCCCACCCCAGCCCTGCCCCCAGCCCAGCCCCAGCCCCACCCTGGACCCAGCCCCAGCCCCAGCCCTGCCCCAGCCCTTCCCCAGCCTAGCCCCAGCCCCAGCCCAGCCCCTGCCCTGGACCCAGCCCCAGCCCCACCCCAGCCTCATCCCCAGCCACAGCCCTGCCCCAGCCCCAGTCCAGACCCTGCCCTGGACCCAGTCCGAGCCCCAGCCCAGCCCCAGCCCAGCCCCAGCCGCCGTCCAGGCCCCAGCCCTGCCCATAGCCCAGCCCCAGCCTAGCCCCAGCCCCAGCCCAGCCCCTGCCCTGGACCCAGCCCCTGCCCTGGACCCAGTCCCAGCCCCACCCCAGCCTCATCCCCAGCCCAGGCCCAGCCCAGCCCTAGCCCAGGCCACAGCCCCAGCCCTGCCCAAGCCTTGCTTCCAGCCCCAGCCCCAGCCCTGTGCCAACCCAGCCCCAGCCCAAGCCCAGCCTCAAGCCTAGTCCAGCCCCAGCCCTACCCCTACCTCAGCCCTAGCCCCAGCCCTGTCCGCAGCCCCAGCCCCAGCCCCAACCTTGCCCCCAGCCCAGCTCCAGTTCCAGCCCTGCCCCAGCCCTGCCTCTGCCCCGGCCCCAGCCCCTGCCCCAGACTCGGCCCCAGCCAAACCCTAGCCCAGCCCCAGCCCCAGCCCCAGCCCTGGCCCCAGCCCTGCCCTCAGCCCAGCCCCAGCCCCACCCCCGGACCCATCCCCGGTCGCAGCCCAGCCGTAGCCCAGCCCTGCCCCAGACCCCGCCCTGCCCAGCCCCAGCCCTGCCCTAGCCCATCCCCAGCCCCGCCCTCAGCCCCCAGCCCAGCACCAGCCACAGCCCAGACACAGCCCTGTACCCTGCCCCAGCCTGCCCAGCCCAGCCCCAGCCCTGCCCCAGCCCAACCCCAGCCCCAGCCCCTGCCCCAGCCCTGCCCCAGCCTAGCCCCAGCCCCAGTCCTGACCCTGCCCTGGACCCAGTCCCAGCCCCAGCCCAGCCCCAGCCCTAGCCCAGTCTAGCCCCAGCCCCAGTCCAGCCCACACTGGACCCAGCCCCAGCCCTGCCCCAGCCCTGCCCCCAGCCTAGCCGCAGACCCAGTCCAGCCCCACCCTGGACCCCAGTCCCAGCCCCAGCCCAGCCCCAACCCTGCCCCCGCCTAGCCCCAGCCCCAGTCCAGCCCCACACTGGACCCAGCCCCAGCCCCAGCCCTGCCCCAGCCCTGCCCCAGCCTAGCCCCAGCCCCAGCCCTGCCCCAGCCCTGCCCCAGCCTAGCCCCAGCCCCAGTCCTGACCCTGCCCTGGACCCAGTCCCAGCCCCAGCCCAGCCCCAGCCCAGCCCCAGCCACCGCCCAGCCCCAGCCCTGCCCACAGCCCAGCCCCAGCCTAGCCCCAGCCCCAGCCCAGCCCCTGCCCTGGGACCCAGCCCCTGCCCTGGACCCAGCCCCAGCCCCACCCAAGCCTCATCCCAGCCCAGGCCAGCCCAGCCCCAGCCCAGCCCCAGCCCTGGACCCAGCCCCCAGTCGCAGCCCCGGCCCCAGCCCACCC
>NW_027143122.1:0-82718 GCF_026170545.1 Melanerpes formicivorus
TGGCAATGCAATTTGGTGCTAGGTCTTTCCCTTTAGGTTTTACCCCAACAATGTTTTCATTAGTTTCGATCACTCTCGAAATCAAGCATTTTACAGCAGGTTGGAGCAGCCTGTATCTCAGCACAGGAATAAGGTAGGGAAGAATTCAAATACTCATTTTGACTGCCTCCACAAGTTAGATCAGATGGCCAATGCAATTTGGTGCTAGGTCTTTCTCTTTAGGTTTTACCCCAACAATGTTTTCATTAGTTTCGATCACTCTCGAAATCAAGCATTTTACAGCAGGTTGGAGCAGCCTGTATCTCAGCACAGGAATAAGGTAGGCAAGAATTCTAAGGATCATTTTGACTGCCTCCAGAAGTTAGATCAGATGGCAAATTGTATTTGGTGGTAGGTCTTTCCCTTTAAGTTTTACCCCAACAATGTTTTCATTAGTTTCGCTCACTCTCGAAATCAAGCATTTTACAGCAGGTTGGAGCAGCCTGTATCTCAGCACAGGAATAAGGTAGGGAAGAATTCAAATACTCATTTTGACTGCCTCCAGAAGTTAGATCAGATGGCCAATGCAATTTGGTGCTAGGCCTTTCCCTTTAGGTTTTACCCCAACAATGTTTTCATTAGTTTCGATCACTCTCGAAATCAAGCATTTTACAGCAGGTTGGAGCAGCCTGTATCTCAGCACAGGAATAAGGTAGGGAAGAATTCAAATACTCATTTTGACTGCCTCCACAAGTTAGATCAGATGGCCAATGCAATTTGGTGCTAGGCCTTTCCCTTTAGGTTTTACCCCAACAATGTTTTCATTAGTTTCGCTCACTCTCGAAATCAAGCATTTTACAGCAGGTTGGAGCAGCCTGTATCTCAGCACAGGAATAAGGTAGGGAAGAATTCAAATACTCATTTTGACTGCCTCCACAAGTTAGATCAGATGGCCTATGCAATTTGGTGCTAGGCCTTTCCCTTTAGGTTTTACCCCAACAATGTTTTCATTAGTTTCGCTCACTCTCGAAATCAAGCATTTTACAGCAGGTTGGAGCAGCCTGTATCTCAGCACAGGAATAAGGTAGGGAAGAATTCAAATACTCATTTTGACTGCCTCCAGAAGTTAGATCAGATGGCCAATGCAATTTGGTGCTAGGCCTTTCCCTTTAGGTTTTACCCCAACAATGTTTTCATTAGTTTCGCTCACTCTCGAAATCAAGCATTTTACAGCAGGTTGGAGCAGCCTGTATCTCAGCACAGGAATAAGGTAGGGAAGAATTCTAAGGATCATTTTGACTGCCTCCAGAAGTTAGATCAGATGGCCAATGCAATTTGGTGCTAGGCCTTTCCCTTTAGGTTTTACCCCAACAATGTTTTCATTAGTTTCGCTCACTCTCGAAATCAAGCATTTTACAGCAGGTTGGAGCAGCCTGTATCTCAGCACAGGAATAAGGTAGGGAAGAATTCAAATACTCATTTTGACTGCCTCCAGAAGTTAGATCAGATGGCCAATGCAATTTGGTGCTAGGCCTTTCCCTTTAGGTTTTACCCCAACAATGTTTTCATTAGTTTCGCTCACTCTCGAAATCAAGCATTTTACAGCAGGTTGGAGCAGCCTGTATCTCAGCACAGGAATAAGGTAGGGAAGAATTCAAATACTCATTTTGACTGCCTCCAGAAGTTAGATCAGATGGCCAATGCAATTTGGTGCTAGGTCTTTCCCTTTAGGTTTTACCCCAACAATGTTTTCATTAGTTTCGCTCACTCTCGAAATCAAGCATTTTACAGCAGGTTGGAGCAGCCTGTATCTCAGCACAGGAATAAGGTAGGGAAGAATTCAAATACTCATTTTGACTGCCTCCAGAAGTTAGATCAGATGGCCAATGCAATTTGGTGCTAGGCCTTTCCCTTAAGGTTTTACCCCAACAATGTTTTCATTAGTTTCGCTCACTCTCGAAATCAAGCATTTTACAGCAGGTTGGAGCAGCCTGTATCTCAGCACAGGAATAAGGTAGGGAAGAATTCAAATACTCATTTTGACTGCCTCCAGAAGTTAGATCAGATGGCAAATTGGATTTGGTGCTAGGTCTTTCCCTTTAGGTTTTACCCCAACAATGTTTTCATTAGTTTCGCTCACTCTCGAAATCAAGCATTTTACAGCAGGTTGGAGCAGCCTGTATCTCAGCACAGGAATAAGGTAGGGAAGAATTCTAAGGATCATTTTGACTGCCTCCAGAAGTTAGATCAGATGGCAAATTGGATTTGGTGCTAGGTCTTTCCCTTTAGGTTTTACCCCAACAATGTTTTCATTAGTTTCGCTCACTCTCGAAATCAAGCATTTTACAGCAGGTTGGAGCAGCCTGTATCTCAGCACAGGAATAAGGTAGGGAAGAATTCTAAGGATCATTTTGACTGCCTCCAGAAGTTAGATCAGATGGCCAATGCAATTTGGTGCTAGGCCTTTCCCTTTAGGTTTTACCCCAACAATGTTTTCATTAGTTTCGCTCACTCTCGAAATCAAGCATTTTACAGCAGGTTGGAGCACCCTGTATCTCAGCAGAGGAATAAGGTAGGGAAGAATTCAAATACTCATTTTGACTGCCTCCAGAAGTTAGATCAGATGGCAAATAGTATTTGGTGCTAGGCCTTTCCCTTTAGGTTTTACCCCAACAATGTTTTCATTAGTTTCGCTCACTCTCGAAATCAAGCATTTTACAGCAGGTTGGAGCAGCCTGTATCTCAGCACAGGAATAAGGTAGGGAAGAATTCAAATACTCATTTTGACTGCCTCCAGAAGTTAGATCAGATGGCCAATGCAATTTGGTGCTAGGCCTTTCCCTTTAGGTTTTACCCCAACAATGTTTTCATTAGTTTCGCTCACTCTCGAAATCAAGCATTTTACAGCAGGTTGGAGCAGCCTGTATCTCAGCACAGGAATAAGGTAGGGAAGAATTCTAAGGATCATTTTGACTGCCTCCAGAAGTTAGATCAGATGGCAAATTGGATTTGGTGCTCGGTCTTTCCCTTTAGGTTTTACCCCAACAATGTTTTCATTAGTTTCGCTCACTCTCGAAATCAAGCATTTTACAGCAGGTTGGAGCAGCCTGTATCTCAGCACAGGAATAAGGTAGGGAAGAATTCAAATACTCATTTTGACTGCCTCCAGAAGTTAGATCAGATGGCCAATGCAATTTGGTGCTAGGCCTTTCCCTTTAGGTTTTACCCCAACAATGTTTTCATTAGTTTCGCTCACTCTCGAAATCAAGCATTTTACAGCAGGTTGGAGCAGCCTGTATCTCAGCACAGGAATAAGGTAGGGAAGAATTCAAATACTCATTTTGACTGCCTCCAGAAGTTAGATCAGATGGCCAATGCAATTTGGTGCTAGGTCTTTCCCTTTAGGTTTTACCCCAACAATGTTTTCATTAGTTTCGCTCACTCTCGAAATCAAGCATTTTACAGCAGGTTGGAGCAGCCTGTATCTCAGCACAGGAATAAGGTAGGGAAGAATTCAAATACTCATTTTGACTGCCTCCAGAAGTTAGATCAGATGGCCAATGCAATTTGGTGCTAGGCCTTTCCCTTAAGGTTTTACCCCAACAATGTTTTCATTAGTTTCGCTCACTCTCGAAATCAAGCATTTTACAGCAGGTTGGAGCAGCCTGTATCTCAGCACAGGAATAAGGTAGGGAAGAATTCAAATACTCATTTTGACTGCCTCCAGAAGTTAGATCAGATGGCAAATTGGATTTGGTGCTAGGTCTTTCCCTTTAGGTTTTACCCCAACAATGTTTTCATTAGTTTCGCTCACTCTCGAAATCAAGCATTTTACAGCAGGTTGGAGCAGCCTGTATCTCAGCACAGGAATAAGGTAGGGAAGAATTCTAAGGATCATTTTGACTGCCTCCAGAAGTTAGATCAGATGGCAAATTGGATTTGGTGCTAGGTCTTTCCCTTTAGGTTTTACCCCAACAATGTTTTCATTAGTTTCGCTCACTCTCGAAATCAAGCATTTTACAGCAGGTTGGAGCAGCCTGTATCTCAGCACAGGAATAAGGTAGGGAAGAATTCAAATACTCATTTTGACTGCCTCCAGAAGTTAGATCAGATGGCAAATGGTATTTGGTGGTAGGCCTTTCCCTTTAGGTTTGACCCCAACAATGTTTTCATTAGTTTCGCTCACTCTCGAAATCAAGCATTTTACAGCAGGTTGGAGCACCCAGTATATCAGCAGAGGAATAAGGTAGGGAAGAATTCAAATACTCATTTTGACTGCCTCCAGAAGTTAGATCAGATGGCCAATGCAATTTGGTGCTAGGCCTTTCCCTTTAGGTTTTACCCCAACAATGTTTTCATTAGTTTCGCTCACTCTCGAAATCAAGCATTTTACAGCAGGTTGGAGCAGCCTGTATCTCAGCACAGGAATAAGGTAGGGAAGAATTCTAAGGATCATTTTGACTGCCTCCAGAAGTTAGATCAGATGGCAAATAGTATTTGGTGCTAGGCCTTTCCCTTTAGGTTTTACCCCAACAATGTTTTCATTAGTTTCGCTCACTCTCGAAATCAAGCATTTTACAGCAGGTTGGAGCACCCTGTATCTCAGCAGAGGAATAAGGTAGGGAAGAATTCAAATACTCATTTTGACTGCCTCCAGAAGTTAGATCAGATGGCAAATAGTATTTGGTGCTAGGCCTTTCCCTTTAGGTTTTACCCCAACAATGTTTTCATTAGTTTCGCTCACTCTCGAAATCAAGCATTTTACAGCAGGTTGGAGCAGCCTGTATCTCAGCACAGGAATAAGGTAGGGAAGAATTCAAATACTCATTTTGACTGCCTCCAGAAGTTAGATCAGATGGCCAATGCAATTTGGTGCTAGGCCTTTCCCTTTAGGTTTTACCCCAACAATGTTTTCATTAGTTTCGCTCACTCTCGAAATCAAGCATTTTACAGCAGGTTGGAGCAGCCTGTATCTCAGCACAGGAATAAGGTAGGGAAGAATTCTAAGGATCATTTTGACTGCCTCCAGAAGTTAGATCAGATGGCAAATTGGATTTGGTGCTCGGTCTTTCCCTTTAGGTTTTACCCCAACAATGTTTTCATTAGTTTCGCTCACTCTCGAAATCAAGCATTTTACAGCAGGTTGGAGCAGCCTGTATCTCAGCACAGGAATAAGGTAGGGAAGAATTCAAATACTCATTTTGACTGCCTCCAGAAGTTAGATCAGATGGCCAATGCAATTTGGTGCTAGGCCTTTCCCTTTAGGTTTTACCCCAACAATGTTTTCATTAGTTTCGCTCACTCTCGAAATCAAGCATTTTACAGCAGGTTGGAGCAGCCTGTATCTCAGCACAGGAATAAGGTAGGGAAGAATTCAAATACTCATTTTGACTGCCTCCAGAAGTTAGATCAGATGGCCAATGCAATTTGGTGCTAGGCCTTTCCCTTTAGGTTTTACCCCAACAATGTTTTCATTAGTTTCGCTCACTCTCGAAATCAAGCATTTTACAGCAGGTTGGAGCAGCCTGTATCTCAGCACAGGAATAAGGTAGGGAAGAATTCAAATACTCATTTTGACTGCCTCCAGAAGTTAGATCAGATGGCCAATGCAATTTGGTGCTAGGTCTTTCCCTTTAGGTTTTACCCCAACAATGTTTTCATTAGTTTCGCTCACTCTCGAAATCAAGCATTTTACAGCAGGTTGGAGCAGCCTGTATCTCAGCACAGGAATAAGGTAGGGAAGAATTCAAATACTCATTTTGACTGCCTCCAGAAGTTAGATCAGATGGCCAATGCAATTTGGTGCTAGGCCTTTCCCTTTAGGTTTTACCCCAACAATGTTTTCATTAGTTTCGCTCACTCTCGAAATCAAGCATTTTACAGCAGGTTGGAGCAGCCTGTATCTCAGCACAGGAATAAGGTAGGGAAGAATTCAAATACTCATTTTGACTGCCTCCAGAAGTTAGATCAGATGGCAAATTGGATTTGGTGCTAGGTCTTTCCCTTTAGGTTTTACCCCAACAATGTTTTCATTAGTTTCGCTCACTCTCGAAATCAAGCATTTTACAGCAGGTTGGAGCAGCCTGTATCTCAGCACAGGAATAAGGTAGGGAAGAATTCAAATACTCATTTTGACTGCCTCCAGAAGTTAGATCAGATGGCAAATGGTATTTGGTGGTAGGCCTTTCCCTTTAGGTTTGACCCCAACAATGTTTTCATTAGTTTCGCTCACTCTCGAAATCAAGCATTTTACAGCAGGTTGGAGCACCCAGTATATCAGCAGAGGAATAAGGTAGGGAAGAATTCAAATACTCATTTTGACTGCCTCCAGAAGTTAGATCAGATGGCCAATGCAATTTGGTGCTAGGCCTTTCCCTTTAGGTTTTACCCCAACAATGTTTTCATTAGTTTCGCTCACTCTCGAAATCAAGCATTTTACAGCAGGTTGGAGCAGCCTGTATCTCAGCACAGGAATAAGGTAGGGAAGAATTCTAAGGATCATTTTGACTGCCTCCAGAAGTTAGATCAGATGGCCAATGCAATTTGGTGCTAGGCCTTTCCCTTTAGGTTTTACCCCAACAATGTTTTCATTAGTTTCGCTCACTCTCGAAATCAAGCATTTTACAGCAGGTTGGAGCACCCTGTATCTCAGCAGAGGAATAAGGTAGGGAAGAATTCAAATACTCATTTTGACTGCCTCCAGAAGTTAGATCAGATGGCAAATAGTATTTGGTGCTAGGCCTTTCCCTTTAGGTTTTACCCCAACAATGTTTTCATTAGTTTCGCTCACTCTCGAAATCAAGCATTTTACAGCAGGTTGGAGCAGCCTGTATCTCAGCACAGGAATAAGGTAGGGAAGAATTCAAATACTCATTTTGACTGCCTCCAGAAGTTAGATCAGATGGCCAATGCAATTTGGTGCTAGGCCTTTCCCTTTAGGTTTTACCCCAACAATGTTTTCATTAGTTTCGCTCACTCTCGAAATCAAGCATTTTACAGCAGGTTGGAGCAGCCTGTATCTCAGCACAGGAATAAGGTAGGGAAGAATTCTAAGGATCATTTTGACTGCCTCCAGAAGTTAGATCAGATGGCAAATTGGATTTGGTGCTCGGTCTTTCCCTTTAGGTTTTACCCCAACAATGTTTTCATTAGTTTCGCTCACTCTCGAAATCAAGCATTTTACAGCAGGTTGGAGCAGCCTGTATCTCAGCACAGGAATAAGGTAGGGAAGAATTCAAATACTCATTTTGACTGCCTCCAGAAGTTAGATCAGATGGCCAATGCAATTTGGTGCTAGGCCTTTCCCTTTAGGTTTTACCCCAACAATGTTTTCATTAGTTTCGCTCACTCTCGAAATCAAGCATTTTACAGCAGGTTGGAGCAGCCTGTATCTCAGCACAGGAATAAGGTAGGGAAGAATTCAAATACTCATTTTGACTGCCTCCAGAAGTTAGATCAGATGGCCAATGCAATTTGGTGCTAGGCCTTTCCCTTTAGGTTTTACCCCAACAATGTTTTCATTAGTTTCGCTCACTCTCGAAATCAAGCATTTTACAGCAGGTTGGAGCAGCCTGTATCTCAGCACAGGAATAAGGTAGGGAAGAATTCAAATACTCATTTTGACTGCCTCCAGAAGTTAGATCAGATGGCCAATGCAATTTGGTGCTAGGTCTTTCCCTTTAGGTTTTACCCCAACAATGTTTTCATTAGTTTCGCTCACTCTCGAAATCAAGCATTTTACAGCAGGTTGGAGCAGCCTGTATCTCAGCACAGGAATAAGGTAGGGAAGAATTCAAATACTCATTTTGACTGCCTCCAGAAGTTAGATCAGATGGCCAATGCAATTTGGTGCTAGGCCTTTCCCTTTAGGTTTTACCCCAACAATGTTTTCATTAGTTTCGCTCACTCTCGAAATCAAGCATTTTACAGCAGGTTGGAGCAGCCTGTATCTCAGCACAGGAATAAGGTAGGGAAGAATTCAAATACTCATTTTGACTGCCTCCAGAAGTTAGATCAGATGGCAAATTGGATTTGGTGCTAGGTCTTTCCCTTTAGGTTTTACCCCAACAATGTTTTCATTAGTTTCGCTCACTCTCGAAATCAAGCATTTTACAGCAGGTTGGAGCAGCCTGTATCTCAGCACAGGAATAAGGTAGGGAAGAATTCTAAGGATCATTTTGACTGCCTCCAGAAGTTAGATCAGATGGCAAATTGGATTTGGTGCTAGGTCTTTCCCTTTAGGTTTTACCCCAACAATGTTTTCATTAGTTTCGCTCACTCTCGAAATCAAGCATTTTACAGCAGGTTGGAGCAGCCTGTATCTCAGCACAGGAATAAGGTAGGGAAGAATTCAAATACTCATTTTGACTGCCTCCAGAAGTTAGATCAGATGGCAAATGGTATTTGGTGGTAGGCCTTTCCCTTTAGGTTTGACCCCAACAATGTTTTCATTAGTTTCGCTCACTCTCGAAATCAAGCATTTTACAGCAGGTTGGAGCACCCAGTATATCAGCAGAGGAATAAGGTAGGGAAGAATTCAAATACTCATTTTGACTGCCTCCAGAAGTTAGATCAGATGGCCAATGCAATTTGGTGCTAGGCCTTTCCCTTTAGGTTTTACCCCAACAATGTTTTCATTAGTTTCGCTCACTCTCGAAATCAAGCATTTTACAGCAGGTTGGAGCAGCCTGTATCTCAGCACAGGAATAAGGTAGGGAAGAATTCTAAGGATCATTTTGACTGCCTCCAGAAGTTAGATCAGATGGCCAATGCAATTTGGTGCTAGGCCTTTCCCTTTAGGTTTTACCCCAACAATGTTTTCATTAGTTTCGCTCACTCTCGAAATCAAGCATTTTACAGCAGGTTGGAGCACCCTGTATCTCAGCAGAGGAATAAGGTAGGGAAGAATTCAAATACTCATTTTGACTGCCTCCAGAAGTTAGATCAGATGGCAAATAGTATTTGGTGCTAGGCCTTTCCCTTTAGGTTTTACCCCAACAATGTTTTCATTAGTTTCGCTCACTCTCGAAATCAAGCATTTTACAGCAGGTTGGAGCAGCCTGTATCTCAGCACAGGAATAAGGTAGGGAAGAATTCAAATACTCATTTTGACTGCCTCCAGAAGTTAGATCAGATGGCCAATGCAATTTGGTGCTAGGCCTTTCCCTTTAGGTTTTACCCCAACAATGTTTTCATTAGTTTCGCTCACTCTCGAAATCAAGCATTTTACAGCAGGTTGGAGCAGCCTGTATCTCAGCACAGGAATAAGGTAGGGAAGAATTCTAAGGATCATTTTGACTGCCTCCAGAAGTTAGATCAGATGGCAAATTGGATTTGGTGCTCGGTCTTTCCCTTTAGGTTTTACCCCAACAATGTTTTCATTAGTTTCGCTCACTCTCGAAATCAAGCATTTTACAGCAGGTTGGAGCAGCCTGTATCTCAGCACAGGAATAAGGTAGGGAAGAATTCAAATACTCATTTTGACTGCCTCCAGAAGTTAGATCAGATGGCCAATGCAATTTGGTGCTAGGTCTTTCCCTTTAGGTTTTACCCCAACAATGTTTTCATTAGTTTCGCTCACTCTCGAAATCAAGCATTTTACAGCAGGTTGGAGCAGCCTGTATCTCAGCACAGGAATAAGGTAGGGAAGAATTCAAATACTCATTTTGACTGCCTCCAGAAGTTAGATCAGATGGCCAATGCAATTTGGTGCTAGGCCTTTCCCTTTAGGTTTTACCCCAACAATGTTTTCATTAGTTTCGCTCACTCTCGAAATCAAGCATTTTACAGCAGGTTGGAGCAGCCTGTATCTCAGCACAGGAATAAGGTAGGGAAGAATTCTAAGGATCATTTTGACTGCCTCCAGAAGTTAGATCAGATGGCAAATTGGATTTGGTGCTAGGTCTTTCCCTTTAGGTTTTACCCCAACAATGTTTTCATTAGTTTCGCTCACTCTCGAAATCAAGCATTTTACAGCAGGTTGGAGCAGCCTGTATCTCAGCACAGGAATAAGGTAGGGAAGAATTCAAATACTCATTTTGACTGCCTCCAGAAGTTAGATCAGATGGCCAATGCAATTTGGTGCTAGGTCTTTCCCTTTAGGTTTTACCCCAACAATGTTTTCATTAGTTTCGCTCACTCTCGAAATCAAGCATTTTACAGCAGGTTGGAGCAGCCTGTATCTCAGCACAGGAATAAGGTAGGGAAGAATTCAAATACTCATTTTGACTGCCTCCAGAAGTTAGATCAGATGGCAAATTGGATTTGGTGCTAGGTCTTTCCCTTTAGGTTTTACCCCAACAATGTTTTCATTTGTTTCGCTCACTCTCGAAATCAAGCATTTTACAGCAGGTTGGAGCAGCCTGTATCTCAGCACAGGAATAAGGTAGGGAAGAATTCAAATACTCATTTTGACTGCCTCCAGAAGTTAGATCAGATGGCAAATTGGATTTGGTGCTAGGTCTTTCTCTTTAGGTTTTACCCCAACAATGTTTTCATTAGTTTCGCTCACTCTCGAAATCAAGCATTTTACAGCAGGTTGGAGCAGCCTGTATCTCAGCACAGGAATAAGGTAGGGAAGAATTCTAAGGATCATTTTGACTGCCTCCAGAAGTTAGATCAGATGGCCAATGCAATTTGGTGCTAGGCCTTTCCCTTTAGGTTTTACCCCAACAATGTTTTCATTAGTTTCGCTCACTCTCGAAATCAAGCATTTTACAGCAGGTTGGAGCAGCCTGTATCTCAGCACAGTAATAAGGTAGGGAAGAATTCAAATACTCATTTTGACTGCCTCCAGAAGTTAGATCAGATGGCCAATGCAATTTGGTGCTAGGCCTTTCCCTTTAGGTTTTACCCCAACAATGTTTTCATTAGTTTCGCTCACTCTCGAAATCAAGCATTTTACAGCAGGTTGGAGCAGCCTGTATCTCAGCACAGGAATAAGGTAGGGAAGAATTCTAAGGATCATTTTGACTGCCTCCAGAAGTTAGATCAGATGGCAAATTGGATTTGGTGCTAGGTCTTTCCCTTTAGGTTTTACCCCAACAATGTTTTCATTAGTTTCGCTCACTCTCGAAATCAAGCATTTTACAGCAGGTTGGAGCAGCCTGTATCTCAGCACAGGAATAAGGTAGGGAAGAATTCAAATACTCATTTTGACTGCCTCCAGAAGTTAGATCAGATGGCCAATGCAATTTGGTGCTAGGCCTTTCCCTTTAGGTTTTACCCCAACAATGTTTTCATTAGTTTCGCTCACTCTCGAAATCAAGCATTTTACAGCAGGTTGGAGCAGCCTGTATCTCAGCACAGGAATAAGGTAGGGAAGAATTCAAATACTCATTTTGACTGCCTCCAGAAGTTAGATCAGATGGCCAATGGAATTTGGTGCTAGGTCTTTCCCTTTAGGTTTTACCCCAACAATGTTTTCATTAGTTTCGCTCACTCTCGAAATCAAGCATTTTACAGCAGGTTGGAGCAGCCTGTATCTCAGCACAGGAATAAGGTAGGGAAGAATTCTAAGGATCATTTTGACTGCCTCCAGAAGTTAGATCAGATGGCAAATTGGATTTGGTGCTAGGTCTTTCCCTTTAGGTTTTACCCCAACAATGTTTTCATTAGTTTCGCTCACTCTCGAAATCAAGCATTTTACAGCAGGTTGGAGCAGCCTGTATCTCAGCACAGGAATAAGGTAGGGAAGAATTCAAATACTCATTTTGAATGCCTCCAGAAGTTAGATCAGATGGCCAATGCAATTTGGTGCTAGGTCTTTCCCTTTAGGTTTTACCCCAACAATGTTTTCATTAGTTTCGCTCACTCTCGAAATCAAGCATTTTACAGCAGGTTGGAGCAGCCTGTATCTCAGCACAGGAATAAGGTAGGGAAGAATTCAAATACTCATTTTGACTGCCTCCAGAAGTTAGATCAGATGGTAAATTGGATTTGGTGCTAGGTCTTTCCCTTTAGGTTTTACCCCAACAATGTTTTCATTTGTTTCGCTCACTCTCGAAATCAAGCATTTTACAGCAGGTTGGAGCAGCCTGTATCTCAGCACAGGAATAAGGTAGGGAAGAATTCTAAGGATCATTTTGACTGCCTCCAGAAGTTAGATCAGATGGCAAATTGGATTTGGTGCTAGGTCTTTCCCTTTAGGTTTTACCCCAACAATGTTTTCATTAGTTTCGCTCACTCTCGAAATCAAGCATTTTACAGCAGGTTGGAGCAGCCTGTATCTCAGCACAGGAATAAGGTAGGGAAGAATTCAAATACTCATTTTGAATGCCTCCAGAAGTTAGATCAGATGGCCAATGCAATTTGGTGCTAGGTCTTTCCCTTTAGGTTTTACCCCAACAATGTTTTCATTAGTTTCGCTCACTCTCGAAATCAAGCATTTTACAGCAGGTTGGAGCAGCCTGTATCTCAGCACAGGAATAAGGTAGGGAAGAATTCAAATACTCATTTTGACTGCCTCCAGAAGTTAGATCAGATGGCAAATTGGGTTTGGTGCTAGGTCTTTCCCTTTAGGTTTTACCCCAACAATGTTTTCATTTGTTTCGCTCACTCTCGAAATCAAGCATTTTACAGCAGGTTGGAGCAGCCTGTATCTCAGCACAGGAATAAGGTAGGGAAGAATTCTAAGGATCATTTTGACTGCCTCCAGAAGTTAGATCAGATGGCAAATTGGATTTGGTGCTAGGTCTTTCCCTTTAGGTTTTACCCCAACAATGTTTTCATTAGTTTCGCTCACTCTCGAAATCAAGCATTTTACAGCAGGTTGGAGCAGCCTGTATCTCAGCACAGGAATAAGGTAGGGAAGAATTCTAAGGATCATTTTGACTGCCTCCAGAAGTTAGATCAGATGGCAAATTGGATTTGGTGCTAGGTCTTTCCCTTTAGGTTTTACCCCAACAATGTTTTCATTAGTTTCGCTCACTCTCGAAATCAAGCATTTTACAGCAGGTTGGAGCAGCCTGTATCTCAGCACAGGAATAAGGTAGGGAAGAATTCTAAGGCTCATTTTGACTGCCTCCAGAAGTTAGATCAGATGGCAAATTGGATTTGGTGCTAGGTCTTTCCCTTTAGGTTTTACCCCAACAATGTTTTCATTAGTTTCGCTCACTCTCGAAATCAAGCATTTTACAGCAGGTTGGAGCAGCCTGTATCTCAGCACAGGAATAAGGTAGGGAAGAATTCAAATGCTCATTTTGACTGCCTCCAGAAGTTAGATCAGATGGCAAATTGGATTTGGTGCTAGGTCTTTCCCTTTAGGTTTTACCCCAACAATGTTTTCATTAGTTTCGCTCACTCTCGAAATCAAGCATTTTACAGCAGGTTGGAGCAGCCTGTATCTCAGCACAGGAATAAGGTAGGGAAGAATTCAAATACTCATTTTGACTGCCTCCAGAAGTTAGATCAGATGGCCAATGCAATTTGGTGCTAGGCCTTTCCCTTTAGGTTTTACCCCAACAATGTTTTCATTAGTTTCGCTCACTCTCGAAATCAAGCATTTTACAGCAGGTTGGAGCAGCCTGTATCTCAGCACAGGAATAAGGTAGGGAAGAATTCAAATACTCATTTTGACTGCCTCCAGAAGTTAGATCAGATGGCCAATGCAATTTGGTGCTAGGCCTTTCCCTTTAGGTTTTACCCCAACAATGTTTTCATTAGTTTCGCTCACTCTCGAAATCAAGCATTTTACAGCAGGTTGGAGCAGCCTGTATCTCAGCACAGGAATAAGGTAGGGAAGAATTCTAAGGATCATTTTGACTGCCTCCAGAAGTTAGATCAGATGGCAAATTGGATTTGGTGCTAGGTCTTTCCCTTTAGGTTTTACCCCAACAATGTTTTCATTAGTTTCGCTCACTCTCGAAATCAAGCATTTTACAGCAGGTTGGAGCAGCCTGTATCTCAGCACAGGAATAAGGTAGGGAAGAATTCAAATACTCATTTTGACTGCCTCCAGAAGTTAGATCAGATGGCCAATGCAATTTGGTGCTAGGCCTTTCCCTTTAGGTTTTACCCCAACAATGTTTTCATTAGTTTCGCTCACTCTCGAAATCAAGCATTTTACAGCAGGTTGGAGCAGCCTGTATCTCAGCACAGGAATAAGGTAGGGAAGAATTCAAATACTCATTTTGACTGCCTCCAGAAGTTAGATCAGATGGCCAATACAATTTGGTGCTAGGCCTTTCCCTTTAGGTTTTACCCCAACAATGTTTTCATTAGTTTCGCTCACTCTCGAAATCAAGCATTTTACAGCAGGTTGGAGCAGCCTGTATCTCAGCACAGGAATAAGGTAGGGAAGAATTCAAATACTCATTTTGACTGCCTCCAGAAGTTAGATCAGATGGCCAATGGAATTTGGTGCTAGGTCTTTCCCTTTAGGTTTTACCCCAACAATGTTTTCATTAGTTTCGCTCACTCTCGAAATCAAGCATTTTACAGCAGGTTGGAGCAGCCTGTATCTCAGCACAGGAATAAGGTAGGGAAGAATTCAAATACTCATTTTGACTGCCTCCAGAAGTTAGATCAGATGGCCAATGCAATTTGGTGCTAGTCCTTTCCCTTTAGGTTTTACCCCAACAATGTTTTCATTAGTTTCGCTCACTCTCGAAATCAAGCATTTTACAGCAGGTTGGAGCAGCCTGTATCTCAGCACAGGAATAAGGTAGGGAAGAATTCAAATACTCATTTTGACTGCCTCCAGAAGTTAGATCAGATGGCAAATTGGATTTGGTGCTAGGTCTTTCCCTTTAGGTTTTACCCCAACAATGTTTTCATTTGTTTCGCTCACTCTCGAAATCAAGCATTTTACAGCAGGTTGGAGCAGCCTGTATCTCAGCACAGGAATAAGGTAGGGAAGAATTCTAAGGATCATTTTGACTGCCTCCAGAAGTTAGATCAGATGGCAAATTGGATTTGGTGCTAGGTCTTTCCCTTTAGGTTTTACCCCAACAATGTTTTCATTAGTTTCGCTCACTCTCGAAATCAAGCATTTTACAGCAGGTTGGAGCAGCCTCTATCTCAGCACAGGAATAAGGTAGGGAAGAATTCAAATACTCATTTTGAATGCCTCCAGAAGTTAGATCAGATGGCCAATGCAATTTGGTGCTAGGTCTTTCCCTTTAGGTTTTACCCCAACAATGTTTTCATTAGTTTCGCTCACTCTCGAAATCAAGCATTTTACAGCAGGTTGGAGCAGCCTGTATCTCAGCACAGGAATAAGGTAGGGAAGAATTCAAATACTCATTTTGACTGCCTCCAGAAGTTAGATCAGATGGCAAATTGGATTTGGTGCTAGGTCTTTCCCTTTAGGTTTTACCCCAACAATGTTTTCATTAGTTTCGCTCACTCTCGAAATCAAGCATTTTACAGCAGGTTGGAGCAGCCTGTATCTCAGCACAGGAATAAGGTAGGGAAGAATTCTAAGGATCATTTTGACTGCCTCCAGAAGTTAGATCAGATGGCAAATTGGATTTGGTGCTAGGTCTTTCCCTTTAGGTTTTACCCCAACAATGTTTTCATTAGTTTCGCTCACTCTCGAAATCAAGCATTTTACAGCAGGTTGGAGCAGCCTGTATCTCAGCACAGGAATAAGGTAGGGAAGAATTCTAAGGATCATTTTGACTGCCTCCAGAAGTTAGATCAGATGGCAAATTGGATTTGGTGCTAGGTCTTTCCCTTTAGGTTTTACCCCAACAATGTTTTCATTAGTTTCGCTCACTCTCGAAATCAAGCATTTTACAGCAGGTTGGAGCAGCCTGTATCTCAGCACAGGAATAAGGTAGGGAAGAATTCAAATACTCATTTTGACTGCCTCCAGAAGTTAGATCAGATGGCAAATTGGATTTGGTGCTAGGTCTTTCCCTTTAGGTTTTACCCCAACAATGTTTTCATTAGTTTCGCTCACTCTCGAAATCAAGCATTTTACAGCAGGTTGGAGCAGCCTGTATCTCAGCACAGGAATAAGGTAGGGAAGAATTCAAATACTCATTTTGACTGCCTCCAGAAGTTAGATCAGATGGCAAATTGGATTTGGTGCTAGGTCTTTCCCTTTAGGTTTTACCCCAACAATGTTTTCATTAGTTTCGCTCACTCTCGAAATCAAGCATTTTACAGCAGGTTGGAGCAGCCTGTATCTCAGCACAGGAATAAGGTAGGGAAGAATTCTAAGGATCATTTTGACTGCCTCCAGAAGTTAGATCAGATGGCAAATTGGATTTGGTGCTAGGTCTTTCCCTTTAGGTTTTACCCCAACAATGTTTTCATTAGTTTCGCTCACTCTCGAAATCAAGCATTTTACAGCAGGTTGGAGCAGCCTGTATCTCAGCACAGGAATAAGGTAGGGAAGAATTCTAAGGATCATTTTGACTGCCTCCAGAAGTTAGATCAGATGGCCAATGCAATTTGGTGCTAGGTCTTTCCCTTTAGGTTTTACCCCAACAATGTTTTCATTAGTTTCGCTCACTCTCGAAATCAAGCATTTTACAGCAGGTTGGAGCAGCCTGTATCTCAGCACAGGAATAAGGTAGGGAAGAATTCAAATACTCATTTTGACTGCCTCCAGAAGTTAGATCAGATGGCAAATTGGATTTGGTGCTAGGTCTTTCCCTTTAGGTTTTACCCCAACAATGTTTTCATTAGTTTCGCTCACTCTCGAAATCAAGCATTTTACAGCAGGTTGGAGCAGCCTGTATCTCAGCACAGGAATAAGGTAGGGAAGAATTCAAATACTCATTTTGACTGCCTCCAGAAGTTAGATCAGATGGCAAATTGGATTTGGTGCTAGGTCTTTCCCTTTAGGTTTTACCCCAACAATGTTTTCATTAGTTTCGCTCACTCTCGAAATCAAGCATTTTACAGCAGGTTGGAGCAGCCTGTATCTCAGCACAGGAATAAGGTAGGGAAGAATTCTAAGGATCATTTTGACTGCCTCCAGAAGTTAGATCAGATGGCCAATGCAATTTGGTGCTAGGCCTTTCCCTTTAGGTTTTACCCCAACAATGTTTTCATTAGTTTCGCTCACTCTCGAAATCAAGCATTTTACAGCAGGTTGGAGCAGCCTGTATCTCAGCACAGGAATAAGGTAGGCAAGAATTCTAAGGATCATTTTGACTGCCTCCAGAAGTTAGATCAGATGGCAAATTGGATTTGGTGCTAGGTCTTTCCCTTTAGGTTTTACCCCAACAATGTTTTCATTAGTTTCGCTCACTCTCGAAATCAAGCATTTTACAGCAGGTTGGAGCAGCCTGTATCTCAGCACAGGAATAAGGTAGGGAAGAATTCAAATACTCATTTTGACTGCCTCCAGAAGTTAGATCAGATGGCAAATTGGGTTTGGTGCTAGGCCTTTCCCTTTAGGTTTTACCCCAACAATGTTTTCATTAGTTTCGCTCACTCTCGAAATCAAGCATTTTACAGCAGGTTGGAGCAGCCTGTATCTCAGCACAGGAATAAGGTAGGGAAGAATTCAAATACTCATTTTGACTGCCTCCAGAAGTTACATCAGATGGCCAATGGAATTTGGTGCTAGGTCTTTCCCTTTAGGTTTTACCCCAACAATGTTTTCATTAGTTTCGCTCACTCTCGAAATCAAGCATTTTACAGCAGGTTGGAGCAGCCTGTATCTCAGCACAGGAATAAGGTAGGGAAGAATTCAAATACTCATTTTGACTGCCTCCAGAAGTTAGATCAGATGGCCAATGCAATTTGGTGCTAGGCCTTTCCCTTTAGGTTTTACCCCAACAATGTTTTCATTAGTTTCGCTCACTCTCGAAATCAAGCATTTTACAGCAGGTTGGAGCAGCCTGTATCTCAGCACAGTAATAAGGTAGGGAAGAATTCTAAGGATCATTTTGACTGCCTCCAGAAGTTAGATCAGATGGCCAATGCAATTTGGTGCTAGGTCTTTCCCTTTAGGTTTTACCCCAACAATGTTTTCATTAGTTTCGCTCACTCTCGAAATCAAGCATTTTACAGCAGGTTGGAGCAGCCTGTATCTCAGCACAGGAATAAGGTAGGGAAGAATTCAAATACTCATTTTGACTGCCTCCAGAAGTTATTTCAGATGGCCAATGCAATTTGGTGCTAGGCCTTTCCCTTTAGGTTTTACCCCAACAATGTTTTCATTAGTTTCGCTCACTCTCGAAATCAAGCATTTTACAGCAGGTTGGAGCAGCCTGTATCTCAGCACAGTAATAAGGTAGGGAAGAATTCAAATACTCATTTTGACTGCCTCCAGAAGTTAGATCAGATGGCAAATTGGATTTGGTGCTAGGTCTTTCCCTTTAGGTTTTACCCCAACAATGTTTTCATTAGTTTCGCTCACTCTCGAAATCAAGCATTTTACAGCAGGTTGGAGCAGCCTGTATCTCAGCACAGGAATAAGGTAGGGAAGAATTCTAAGGATCATTTTGACTGCCTCCAGAAGTTAGATCAGATGGCCAATGCAATTTGGTGCTAGGCCTTTCCCTTTAGGTTTTACCCCAACAATGTTTTCATTAGTTTCGCTCACTCTCGAAATCAAGCATTTTACAGCAGGTTGGAGCAGCCTGTATCTCAGCACAGGAATAAGGTAGGGAAGAATTCTAAGGATCATTTTGACTGCCTCCAGAAGTTAGATCAGATGGCCAATACAATTTGGTGCTAGGCCTTTCCCTTTAGGTTTTACCCCAACAATGTTTTCATTAGTTTCGCTCACTCTCGAAATCAAGCATTTTACAGCAGGTTGGAGCAGCCTGTATCTCAGCACAGGAATAAGGTAGGGAAGAATTCAAATACTCATTTTGACTGCCTCCAGAAGTTAGATCAGATGGCCAATGCAATTTGGTGCTAGGCCTTTCCCTTTAGGTTTTACCCCAACAATGTTTTCATTAGTTTCGCTCACTCTCGAAATCAAGCATTTTACAGCAGGTTGGAGCAGCCTGTATCTCAGCACAGGAATAAGGTAGGGAAGAATTCTAAGGATCATTTTGACTGCCTCCAGAAGTTAGATCAGATGGCAAATTGGATTTGGTGCTAGGTCTTTCCCTTTAGGTTTTACCCCAACAATGTTTTCATTAGTTTCGCTCACTCTCGAAATCAAGCATTTTACAGCAGGTTGGAGCAGCCTGTATCTCAGCACAGGAATAAGGTAGGGAAGAATTCTAAGGATCATTTTGACTGCCTCCAGAAGTTAGATCAGATGGCCAATGCAATTTGGTGCTAGGCCTTTCCCTTTAGGTTTTACCCCAACAATGTTTTCATTAGTTTCGCTCACTCTCGAAATCAAGCATTTTACAGCAGGTTGGAGCAGCCTGTAGCTCAGCACAGGAATAAGGTAGGGAAGAATTCTAAGGATCATTTTGACTGCCTCCAGAAGTTAGATCAGATGGCAAATTGGATTTGGTGCTAGGTCTTTCCCTTTAGGTTTTACCCCAACAATGTTTTCATTAGTTTCGCTCACTCTCGAAATCAAGCATTTTACAGCAGGTTGGAGCAGCCTGTATCTCAGCACAGGAATAAGGTAGGGAAGAATTCTAAGGATCATTTTGACTGCCTCCAGAAGTTAGATCAGATGGCCAATGCAATTTGGTGCTAGGCCTTTCCCTTTAGGTTTTACCCCAACAATGTTTTCATTAGTTTCGCTCACTCTCGAAATCAAGCATTTTACAGCAGGTTGGAGCAGCCTGTATCTCAGCACAGTAATAAGGTAGGGAAGAATTCTAAGGATCATTTTGACTGCCTCCAGAAGTTAGATCAGATGGCCAATGCAATTTGGTGCTAGGCCTTTCCCTTTAGGTTTTACCCCAACAATGTTTTCATTAGTTTCGCTCACTCTCGAAATCAAGCATTTTACAGCAGGTTGGAGCAGCCTGTATCTCAGCACAGGAATAAGGTAGGGAAGAATTCAAATACTCATTTTGACTGCCTCCAGAAGTTAGATCAGATGGCAAATTGGATTTGGTGCTAGGTCTTTCCCTTTAGGTTTTACCCCAACAATGTTTTCATTAGTTTCGCTCACTCTCGAAATCAAGCATTTTACAGCAGGTTGGAGCAGCCTGTATCTCAGCACAGGAATAAGGTAGGGAAGAATTCAAATACTCATTTTGACTGCCTCCAGAAGTTAGATCAGATGGCCAATGCAATTTGGTGCTAGGCCTTTCCCTTTAGGTTTTACCCCAACAATGTTTTCATTAGTTTCGCTCACTCTCGAAATCAAGCATTTTACAGCAGGTTGGAGCAGCCTGTATCTCAGCACAGGAATAAGGTAGGGAAGAATTCAAATACTCATTTTGACTGCCTCCAGAAGTTAGATCAGATGGCCAATGGAATTTGGTGCTAGGTCTTTCCCTTTAGGTTTTACCCCAACAATGTTTTCATTAGTTTCGCTCACTCTCGAAATCAAGCATTTTACAGCAGGTTGGAGCAGCCTGTATCTCAGCACAGGAATAAGGTAGGGAAGAATTCTAAGGATCATTTTGACTGCCTCCAGAAGTTAGATCAGATGGCAAATTGGATTTGGTGCTAGGTCTTTCCCTTTAGGTTTTACCCCAACAATGTTTTCATTAGTTTCGCTCACTCTCGAAATCAAGCATTTTACAGCAGGTTGGAGCAGCCTGTATCTCAGCACAGGAATAAGGTAGGGAAGAATTCTAAGGATCATTTTGACTGCCTCCAGAAGTTAGATCAGATGGCCAATGCAATTTGGTGCTAGGCCTTTCCCTTTAGGTTTTACCCCAACAATGTTTTCATTAGTTTCGCTCACTCTCGAAATCAAGCATTTTACAGCAGGTTGGAGCAGCCTGTAGCTCAGCACAGGAATAAGGTAGGGAAGAATTCAAATACTCATTTTGACTGCCTCCAGAAGTTAGATCAGATGGCCAATGCAATTTGGTGCTAGGTCTTTCCCTTTAGGTTTTACCCCAACAATGTTTTCATTAGTTTCGCTCACTCTCGAAATCAAGCATTTTACAGCAGGTTGGAGCAGCCTGTATCTCAGCACAGGAATAAGGTAGGGAAGAATTCAAATACTCATTTTGACTGCCTCCAGAAGTTAGATCAGATGGCAAATTGGGTTTGGTGCTAGGCCTTTCCCTTTAGGTTTTACCCCAACAATGTTTTCATTAGTTTCGCTCACTCTCGAAATCAAGCATTTTACAGCAGGTTGGAGCAGCCTGTATCTCAGCACAGGAATAAGGTAGGGAAGAATTCTAAGGATCATTTTGACTGCCTCCAGAAGTTAGATCAGATGGCAAATTGGATTTGGTGCTCGGTCTTTCCCTTTAGGTTTTACCCCAACAATGTTTTCATTAGTTTCGCTCACTCTCGAAATCAAGCATTTTACAGCAGGTTGGAGCAGCCTGTATCTCAGCACAGGAATAAGGTAGGGAAGAATTCTAAGGATCATTTTGACTGCCTCCAGAAGTTAGATCAGATGGCCAATGCAATTTGGTGCTAGGCCTTTCCCTTTAGGTTTTACCCCAACAATGTTTTCATTAGTTTCGCTCACTCTCGAAATCAAGCATTTTACAGCAGGTTGGAGCAGCCTGTATCTCAGCACAGTAATAAGGTAGGGAAGAATTCTAAGGATCATTTTGACTGCCTCCAGAAGTTAGATCAGATGGCCAATGCAATTTGGTGCTAGGCCTTTCCCTTTAGGTTTTACCCCAACAATGTTTTCATTAGTTTCGCTCACTCTCGAAATCAAGCATTTTACAGCAGGTTGGAGCAGCCTGTATCTCAGCACAGGAATAAGGTAGGGAAGAATTCTAAGGATCATTTTGACTGCCTCCAGAAGTTAGATCAGATGGCCAATGCAATTTGGTGCTAGGTCTTTCCCTTTAGGTTTTACCCCAACAATGTTTTCATTAGTTTCGCTCACTCTCGAAATCAAGCATTTTACAGCAGGTTGGAGCAGCCTGTATCTCAGCACAGGAATAAGGTAGGGAAGAATTCTAAGGATCATTTTGACTGCCTCCAGAAGTTAGATCAGATGGCAAATTGGATTTGGTGCTAGGTCTTTCCCTTTAGGTTTTACCCCAACAATGTTTTCATTAGTTTCGCTCACTCTCGAAATCAAGCATTTTACAGCAGGTTGGAGCAGCCTGTATCTCAGCACAGGAATAAGGTAGGGAAGAATTCTAAGGATCATTTTGACTGCCTCCAGAAGTTAGATCAGATGGCAAATTGGATTTGGTGCTAGGTCTTTCCCTTTAGGTTTTACCCCAACAATGTTTTCATTAGTTTCGCTCACTCTCGAAATCAAGCATTTTACAGCAGGTTGGAGCAGCCTGTATCTCAGCACAGGAATAAGGTAGGGAAGAATTCTAAGGATCATTTTGACTGCCTCCAGAAGTTAGATCAGATGGCAAATTGGATTTGGTGCTAGGTCTTTCCCTTTAGGTTTTACCCCAACAATGTTTTCATTAGTTTCGCTCACTCTCGAAATCAAGCATTTTACAGCAGGTTGGAGCAGCCTGTATCTCAGCACAGGAATAAGGTAGGGAAGAATTCTAAGGCTCATTTTGACTGCCTCCAGAAGTTAGATCAGATGGCAAATTGGATTTGGTGCTAGGTCTTTCCCTTTAGGTTTTACCCCAACAATGTTTTCATTAGTTTCGCTCACTCTCGAAATCAAGCATTTTACAGCAGGTTGGAGCAGCCTGTATCTCAGCACAGGAATAAGGTAGGGAAGAATTCTAAGGATCATTTTGACTGCCTCCAGAAGTTAGATCAGATGGCCAATGCAATTTGGTGCTAGGCCTTTCCCTTTAGGTTTTACCCCAACAATGTTTTCATTAGTTTCGCTCACTCTCGAAATCAAGCATTTTACAGCAGGTTGGAGCAGCCTGTATCTCAGCACAGGAATAAGGTAGGGAAGAATTCAAATACTCATTTTGACTGCCTCCAGAAGTTAGATCAGATGGCCAATGCAATTTGGTGCTAGGCCTTTCCCTTTAGGTTTTACCCCAACAATGTTTTCATTAGTTTCGCTCACTCTCGAAATCAAGCATTTTACAGCAGGTTGGAGCAGCCTGTATCTCAGCACAGGAATAAGGTAGGGAAGAATTCAAATACTCATTTTGACTGCCTCCAGAAGTTAGATCAGATGGGCAATGCAATTTGGTGCTAGGCCTTTCCCTTTAGGTTTTACCCCAACAATGTTTTCATTAGTTTCGCTCACTCTCGAAATCAAGCATTTTACAGCAGGTTGGAGCAGCCTGTATCTCAGCACAGGAATAAGGTAGGGAAGAATTCTAAGGATCATTTTGACTGCCTCCAGAAGTTAGATCAGATGGCAAATTGGATTTGGTGCTAGGTCTTTCCCCTTAGGTTTTACCCCAACAATGTTTTCATTAGTTTCGCTCACTCTCGAAATCAAGCATTTTACAGCAGGTTGGAGCAGCCTGTATCTCAGCACAGGAATAAGGTAGGGAAGAATTCTAAGGATCATTTTGACTGCCTCCAGAAGTTAGATCAGATGGCCAATGCAATTTGGTGCTAGGTCTTTCCCTTTAGGTTTTACCCCAACAATGTTTTCATTAGTTTCGCTCACTCTCGAAATCAAGCATTTTACAGCAGGTTGGAGCAGCCTGTATCTCAGCACAGGAATAAGGTAGGGAAGAATTCTAAGGATCATTTTGACTGCCTCCAGAAGTTAGATCAGATGGCAAATTGGATTTGGTGCTAGGTCTTTCCCTTTAGGTTTTACCCCAACAATGTTTTCATTAGTTTCGCTCACTCTCGAAATCAAGCATTTTACAGCAGGTTGGAGCAGCCTGTATCTCAGCACAGGAATAAGGTAGGGAAGAATTCTAAGGATCATTTTGACTGCCTCCAGAAGTTAGATCAGATGGCAAATTGGATTTGGTGCTAGGTCTTTCCCTTTAGGTTTTACCCCAACAATGTTTTCATTAGTTTCGCTCACTCTCGAAATCAAGCATTTTACAGCAGGTTGGAGCAGCCTGTATCTCAGCACAGGAATAAGGTAGGGAAGAATTCTAAGGATCATTTTGACTGCCTCCAGAAGTTAGATCAGATGGCAAATTGGATTTGGTGCTAGGTCTTTCCCTTTAGGTTTTACCCCAACAATGTTTTCATTAGTTTCGCTCACTCTCGAAATCAAGCATTTTACAGCAGGTTGGAGCAGCCTGTATCTCAGCACAGGAATAAGGTAGGGAAGAATTCTAAGGATCATTTTGACTGCCTCCAGAAGTTAGATCAGATGGCAAATTGGATTTGGTGCTAGGTCTTTCCCTTTAGGTTTTACCCCAACAATGTTTTCATTAGTTTCGCTCACTCTCGAAATCAAGCATTTTACAGCAGGTTGGAGCAGCCTGTATCTCAGCACAGGAATAAGGTAGGGAAGAATTCTAAGGATCATTTTGACTGCCTCCAGAAGTTAGATCAGATGGCCAATGCAATTTGGTGCTAGGCCTTTCCCTTTAGGTTTTACCCCAACAATGTTTTCATTAGTTTCGCTCACTCTCGAAATCAAGCATTTTACAGCAGGTTGGAGCAGCCTGTATCTCAGCACAGGAATAAGGTAGGGAAGAATTCAAATACTCATTTTGACTGCCTCCAGAAGTTAGATCAGATGGCCAATGCAATTTGGTGCTAGGCCTTTCCCTTTAGGTTTTACCCCAACAATGTTTTCATTAGTTTCGCTCACTCTCGAAATCAAGCATTTTACAGCAGGTTGGAGCAGCCTGTATCTCAGCACAGGAATAAGGTAGGGAAGAATTCTAAGGATCATTTTGACTGCCTCCAGAAGTTAGATCAGATGGCCAATGCAATTTGGTGCTAGGCCTTTCCCTTTAGGTTTTACCCCAACAATGTTTTCATTAGTTTCGCTCACTCTCGAAATCAAGCATTTTACAGCAGGTTGGAGCAGCCTGTATCTCAGCACAGGAATAAGGTAGGGAAGAATTCAAATACTCATTTTGACTGCCTCCAGAAGTTAGATCAGATGGCCAATGCAATTTGGTGCTAGGCCTTTCCCTTTAGGTTTTACCCCAACAATGTTTTCATTAGTTTCGCTCACTCTCGAAATCAAGCATTTTACAGCAGGTTGGAGCAGCCTGTATCTCAGCACAGGAATAAGGTAGGGAAGAATTCTAAGGATCATTTTGACTGCCTCCAGAAGTTAGATCAGATGGCAAATTGGATTTGGTGCTAAGTCTTTCCCTTTAGGTTTTACCCCAACAATGTTTTCATTAGTTTCGCTCACTCTCGAAATCAAGCATTTTACAGCAGGTTGGAGCAGCCTGTATCTCAGCACAGGAATAAGGTAGGGAAGAATTCTAAGGATCATTTTGACTGCCTCCAGAAGTTAGATCAGATGGCAAATTGGATTTGGTGCTAGGTCTTTCCCTTTAGGTTTTACCCCAACAATGTTTTCATTTGTTTCGCTCACTCTCGAAATCAAGCATTTTACAGCAGGTTGGAGCAGCCTGTATCTCAGCACAGGAATAAGGTAGGGAAGAATTCTAAGGATCATTTTGACTGCCTCCAGAAGTTAGATCAGATGGCTAATGCAATTTGGTGCTAGGTCTTTCCCTTTAGGTTTTACCCCAACAATGTTTTCATTAGTTTCGCTCACTCTCGAAATCAAGCATTTTACAGCAGGTTGGAGCAGCCTGTATCTCAGCACAGGAATAAGGTAGGGAAGAATTCAAATACTCATTTTGACTGCCTCCAGAAGTTAGATCAGATGGCCAATGCAATTTGGTGCTAGGCCTTTCCCTTTAGGTTTTACCCCAACAATGTTTTCATTAGTTTCGCTCACTCTCGAAATCAAGCATTTTACAGCAGGTTGGAGCAGCCTGTATCTCAGCACAGGAATAAGGTAGGGAAGAATTCAAATACTCATTTTGACTGCCTCCAGAAGTTAGATCAGATGGCCAATGCAATTTGGTGCTAGGCCTTTCCCTTTAGGTTTTACCCCAACAATGTTTTCATTAGTTTCGCTCACTCTCGAAATCAAGCATTTTACAGCAGGTTGGAGCAGCCTGTATCTCAGCACAGGAATAAGGTAGGGAAGAATTCTAAGGATCATTTTGACTGCCTCCAGAAGTTAGATCAGATGGCTAATGCAATTTGGTGCTAGGTCTTTCCCTTTAGGTTTTACCCCAACAATGTTTTCATTAGTTTCGCTCACTCTCGAAATCAAGCATTTTACAGCAGGTTGGAGCAGCCTGTATCTCAGCACAGGAATAAGGTAGGGAAGAATTCAAATACTCATTTTGACTGCCTCCAGAAGTTAGATCAGATGGCCAATGCAATTTGGTGCTAGGCCTTTCCCTTTAGGTTTTACCCCAACAATGTTTTCATTAGTTTCGCTCACTCTCGAAATCAAGCATTTTACAGCAGGTTGGAGCAGCCTGTATCTCAGCACAGGAATAAGGTAGGGAAGAATTCTAAGGATCATTTTGACTGCCACCAGAAGTTAGATCAGATGGCCAATGCAATTTGGTGCTAGGCCTTTCCCTTTAGGTTTTACCCCAACAATGTTTTCATTAGTTTCGCTCACTCTCGAAATCAAGCATTTTACAGCAGGTTGGAGCAGCCTGTATCTCAGCACAGGAATAAGGTAGGGAAGAATTCAAATACTCATTTTGACTGCCTCCAGAAGTTAGATCAGATGGCCAATGCAATTTGGTGCTAGGCCTTTCCCTTTAGGTTTTACCCCAACAATGTTTTCATTAGTTTCGCTCACTCTCGAAATCAAGCATTTTACAGCAGGTTGGAGCAGCCTGTATCTCAGCACAGGAATAAGGTAGGGAAGAATTCTAAGGATCATTTTGACTGCCTCCAGAAGTTAGATCAGATGGCAAATTGGATTTGGTGCTAAGTCTTTCCCTTTAGGTTTTACCCCAACAATGTTTTCATTAGTTTCGCTCACTCTCGAAATCAAGCATTTTACAGCAGGTTGGAGCAGCCTGTATCTCAGCACAGGAATAAGGTAGGGAAGAATTCTAAGGATCATTTTGACTGCCTCCAGAAGTTAGATCAGATGGCAAATTGGATTTGGTGCTAGGTCTTTCCCTTTAGGTTTTACCCCAACAATGTTTTCATTAGTTTCGCTCACTCTCGAAATCAAGCATTTTACAGCAGGTTGGAGCAGCCTGTATCTCAGCACAGGAATAAGGTAGGGAAGAATTCTAAGGATCATTTTGACTGCCTCCAGAAGTTAGATCAGATGGCAAATTGGATTTGGTGCTAGGTCTTTCCCTTTAGGTTTTACCCCAACAATGTTTTCATTAGTTTCGCTCACTCTCGAAATCAAGCATTTTACAGCAGGTTGGAGCAGCCTGTATCTCAGCACAGGAATAAGGTAGGGAAGAATTCTAAGGATCATTTTGACTGCCTCCAGAAGTTAGATCAGATGGCAAATTGGATTTGGTGCTAGGTCTTTCCCTTTAGGTTTTACCCCAACAATGTTTTCATTAGTTTCGCTCACTCTCGAAATCAAGCATTTTACAGCAGGTTGGAGCAGCCTGTATCTCAGCACAGGAATAAGGTAGGGAAGAATTCTAAGGATCATTTTGACTGCCTCCAGAAGTTAGATCAGATGGCAAATTGGATTTGGTGCTAGGTCTTTCCCTTTAGGTTTTACCCCAACAATGTTTTCATTAGTTTCGCTCACTCTCGAAATCAAGCATTTTACAGCAGGTTGGAGCAGCCTGTATCTCAGCACAGGAATAAGGTAGGGAAGAATTCAAATACTCATTTTGACTGCCTCCAGAAGTTAGATCAGATGGCAAATTGGGTTTGGTGCTAGGCCTTTCCCTTTAGGTTTTACCCCAACAATGTTTTCATTAGTTTCGCTCACTCTCGAAATCAAGCATTTTACAGCAGGTTGGAGCAGCCTGTATCTCAGCACAGGAATAAGGTAGGGAAGAATTCAAATACTCATTTTGACTGCCTCCAGAAGTTAGATCAGATGGCCAATGCAATTTGGTGCTAGGCCTTTCCCTTTAGGTTTTACCCCAACAATGTTTTCATTAGTTTCGCTCACTCTCGAAATCAAGCATTTTACAGCAGGTTGGAGCAGCCTGTATCTCAGCACAGGAATAAGGTAGGGAAGAATTCTAAGGATCATTTTGACTGCCTCCAGAAGTTAGATCAGATGGCCAATGCAATTTGGTGCTAGGCCTTTCCCTTTAGGTTTTACCCCAACAATGTTTTCATTAGTTTCGCTCACTCTCGAAATCAAGCATTTTACAGCAGGTTGGAGCAGCCTGTATCTCAGCACAGGAATAAGGTAGGGAAGAATTCAAATACTCATTTTGACTGCCTCCAGAAGTTAGATCAGATGGCCAATGCAATTTGGTGCTAGGCCTTTCCCTTTAGGTTTTACCCCAACAATGTTTTCATTAGTTTCGCTCACTCTCGAAATCAAGCATTTTACAGCAGGTTGGAGCAGCCTGTATCTCAGCACAGGAATAAGGTAGGGAAGAATTCTAAGGATCATTTTGACTGCCTCCAGAAGTTAGATCAGATGGCAAATTGGATTTGGTGCTAAGTCTTTCCCTTTAGGTTTTACCCCAACAATGTTTTCATTAGTTTCGCTCACTCTCGAAATCAAGCATTTTACAGCAGGTTGGAGCAGCCTGTATCTCAGCACAGGAATAAGGTAGGGAAGAATTCTAAGGATCATTTTGACTGCCTCCAGAAGTTAGATCAGATGGCAAATTGGATTTGGTGCTAGGTCTTTCCCTTTAGGTTTTACCCCAACAATGTTTTCATTAGTTTCGCTCACTCTCGAAATCAAGCATTTTACAGCAGGTTGGAGCAGCCTGTATCTCAGCACAGGAATAAGGTAGGGAAGAATTCTAAGGATCATTTTGACTGCCTCCAGAAGTTAGATCAGATGGCAAATTGGATTTGGTGCTAGGTCTTTCCCTTTAGGTTTTACCCCAACAATGTTTTCATTAGTTTCGCTCACTCTCGAAATCAAGCATTTTACAGCAGGTTGGAGCAGCCTGTATCTCAGCACAGGAATAAGGTAGGGAAGAATTCTAAGGATCATTTTGACTGCCTCCAGAAGTTAGATCAGATGGCTAATGCAATTTGGTGCTAGGTCTTTCCCTTTAGGTTTTACCCCAACAATGTTTTCATTAGTTTCGCTCACTCTCGAAATCAAGCATTTTACAGCAGGTTGGAGCAGCCTGTATCTCAGCACAGGAATAAGGTAGGGAAGAATTCAAATACTCATTTTGACTGCCTCCAGAAGTTAGATCAGATGGCCAATGCAATTTGGTGCTAGGCCTTTCCCTTTAGGTTTTACCCCAACAATGTTTTCATTAGTTTCGCTCACTCTCGAAATCAAGCATTTTACAGCAGGTTGGAGCAGCCTGTATCTCAGCACAGGAATAAGGTAGGGAAGAATTCAAATACTCATTTTGACTGCCTCCAGAAGTTAGATCAGATGGCCAATGCAATTTGGTGCTAGGCCTTTCCCTTTAGGTTTTACCCCAACAATGTTTTCATTAGTTTCGCTCACTCTCGAAATCAAGCATTTTACAGCAGGTTGGAGCAGCCTGTATCTCAGCACAGGAATAAGGTAGGGAAGAATTCTAAGGATCATTTTGACTGCCTCCAGAAGTTAGATCAGATGGCTAATGCAATTTGGTGCTAGGTCTTTCCCTTTAGGTTTTACCCCAACAATGTTTTCATTAGTTTCGCTCACTCTCGAAATCAAGCATTTTACAGCAGGTTGGAGCAGCCTGTATCTCAGCACAGGAATAAGGTAGGGAAGAATTCAAATACTCATTTTGACTGCCTCCAGAAGTTAGATCAGATGGCCAATGCAATTTGGTGCTAGGCCTTTCCCTTTAGGTTTTACCCCAACAATGTTTTCATTAGTTTCGCTCACTCTCGAAATCAAGCATTTTACAGCAGGTTGGAGCAGCCTGTATCTCAGCACAGGAATAAGGTAGGGAAGAATTCTAAGGATCATTTTGACTGCCTCCAGAAGTTAGATCAGATGGCCAATGCAATTTGGTGCTAGGCCTTTCCCTTTAGGTTTTACCCCAACAATGTTTTCATTAGTTTCGCTCACTCTCGAAATCAAGCATTTTACAGCAGGTTGGAGCAGCCTGTATCTCAGCACAGGAATAAGGTAGGGAAGAATTCAAATACTCATTTTGACTGCCTCCAGAAGTTAGATCAGATGGCCAATGCAATTTGGTGCTAGGCCTTTCCCTTTAGGTTTTACCCCAACAATGTTTTCATTAGTTTCGCTCACTCTCGAAATCAAGCATTTTACAGCAGGTTGGAGCAGCCTGTATCTCAGCACAGGAATAAGGTAGGGAAGAATTCTAAGGATCATTTTGACTGCCTCCAGAAGTTAGATCAGATGGCAAATTGGATTTGGTGCTAAGTCTTTCCCTTTAGGTTTTACCCCAACAATGTTTTCATTAGTTTCGCTCACTCTCGAAATCAAGCATTTTACAGCAGGTTGGAGCAGCCTGTATCTCAGCACAGGAATAAGGTAGGGAAGAATTCTAAGGATCATTTTGACTGCCTCCAGAAGTTAGATCAGATGGCAAATTGGATTTGGTGCTAGGTCTTTCCCTTTAGGTTTTACCCCAACAATGTTTTCATTAGTTTCGCTCACTCTCGAAATCAAGCATTTTACAGCAGGTTGGAGCAGCCTGTATCTCAGCACAGGAATAAGGTAGGGAAGAATTCTAAGGATCATTTTGACTGCCTCCAGAAGTTAGATCAGATGGCAAATTGGATTTGGTGCTAGGTCTTTCCCTTTAGGTTTTACCCCAACAATGTTTTCATTAGTTTCGCTCACTCTCGAAATCAAGCATTTTACAGCAGGTTGGAGCAGCCTGTATCTCAGCACAGGAATAAGGTAGGGAAGAATTCTAAGGATCATTTTGACTGCCTCCAGAAGTTAGATCAGATGGCAAATTGGATTTGGTGCTAGGTCTTTCCCTTTAGGTTTTACCCCAACAATGTTTTCATTAGTTTCGCTCACTCTCGAAATCAAGCATTTTACAGCAGGTTGGAGCAGCCTGTATCTCAGCACAGGAATAAGGTAGGGAAGAATTCTAAGGATCATTTTGACTGCCTCCAGAAGTTAGATCAGATGGCAAATTGGATTTGGTGCTAGGTCTTTCCCTTTAGGTTTTACCCCAACAATGTTTTCATTAGTTTCGCTCACTCTCGAAATCAAGCATTTTACAGCAGGTTGGAGCAGCCTGTATCTCAGCACAGGAATAAGGTAGGGAAGAATTCAAATACTCATTTTGACTGCCTCCAGAAGTTAGATCAGATGGCAAATTGGGTTTGGTGCTAGGCCTTTCCCTTTAGGTTTTACCCCAACAATGTTTTCATTAGTTTCGCTCACTCTCGAAATCAAGCATTTTACAGCAGGTTGGAGCAGCCTGTATCTCAGCACAGGAATAAGGTAGGGAAGAATTCAAATACTCATTTTGACTGCCTCCAGAAGTTAGATCAGATGGCCAATGCAATTTGGTGCTAGGCCTTTCCCTTTAGGTTTTACCCCAACAATGTTTTCATTAGTTTCGCTCACTCTCGAAATCAAGCATTTTACAGCAGGTTGGAGCAGCCTGTATCTCAGCACAGGAATAAGGTAGGGAAGAATTCAAATACTCATTTTGACTGCCTCCAGAAGTTAGATCAGATGGCCAATGGAATTTGGTGCTAGGTCTTTCCCTTTAGGTTTTACCCCAACAATGTTTTCATTAGTTTCGCTCACTCTCGAAATCAAGCATTTTACAGCAGGTTGGAGCAGCCTGTATCTCAGCACAGGAATAAGGTAGGGAAGAATTCTAAGGATCATTTTGACTGCCTCCAGAAGTTAGATCAGATGGCAAATTGGATTTGGTGTTAGGTCTTTCCCTTTAGGTTTTACCCCAACAATGTTTTCATTAGTTTCGCTCACTCTCGAAATCAAGCATTTTACAGCAGGTTGGAGCAGCCTGTATCTCAGCACAGGAATAAGGTAGGGAAGAATTCTAAGGATCATTTTGACTGCCTCCAGAAGTTAGATCAGATGGCAAATTGGATTTGGTGCTAGGTCTTTCCCTTTAGGTTTTACCCCAACAATGTTTTCATTAGTTTCGCTCACTCTCGAAATCAAGCATTTTACAGCAGGTTGGAGCAGCCTGTATCTCAGCACAGGAATAAGGTAGGGAAGAATTCTAAGGATCATTTTGACTGCCTCCAGAAGTTAGATCAGATGGCAAATTGGATTTGGTGCTAGGTCTTTCCCTTTAGGTTTTACCCCAACAATGTTTTCATTAGTTTCGCTCACTCTCGAAATCAAGCATTTTACAGCAGGTTGGAGCAGCCTGTATCTCAGCACAGGAATAAGGTAGGGAAGAATTCTAAGGATCATTTTGACTGCCTCCAGAAGTTAGATCAGATGGCCAATGCAATTTGGTGCTAGGCCTTTCCCTTTAGGTTTTACCCCAACAATGTTTTCATTAGTTTCGCTCACTCTCGAAATCAAGCATTTTACAGCAGGTTGGAGCAGCCTGTATCTCAGCACAGGAATAAGGTAGGGAAGAATTCTAAGGATCATTTTGACTGCCTCCAGAAGTTAGATCAGATGGCAAATTGGATTTGGTGCTAGGTCTTTCCCTTTAGGTTTTACCCCAACAATGTTTTCATTAGTTTCGCTCACTCTCGAAATCAAGCATTTTACAGCAGGTTGGAGCAGCCTGTATCTCAGCACAGGAATAAGGTAGGGAAGAATTCTAAGGATCATTTTGACTGCCTCCAGAAGTTAGATCAGATGGCAAATTGGATAAGGTGCTAGGTCTTTCCCTTTAGGTTTTACCCCAACAATGTTTTCATTAGTTTCGCTCACTCTCGAAATCAAGCATTTTACAGCAGGTTGGAGCAGCCTGTATCTCAGCACAGGAATAAGGTAGGGAAGAATTCTAAGGATCATTTTGACTGCCTCCAGAAGTTAGATCAGATGGCAAATTGGATTTGGTGCTAGGTCTTTCCCTTTAGGTTTTACCCCAACAATGTTTTCATTAGTTTCGCTCACTCTCGAAATCAAGCATTTTACAGCAGGTTGGAGCAGCCTGTATCTCAGCACAGGAATAAGGTAGGGAAGAATTCTAAGGATCATTTTGACTGCCTCCAGAAGTTAGATCAGATGGCCAATGAAATTTGGTGCTAGGCCTTTCCCTTTAGGTTTTACCCCAACAATGTATTCATTAGTTTCGCTCACTCTCGAAATCAAGCATTTTACAGCAGGTTGGAGCAGCCTGTATCTCAGCACAGTAATAAGGTAGGGAAGAATTCAAATACTCATTTTGACTGCCTCCAGAAGTTAGATCAGATGGCCAATGGAATTTGGTGCTAGGTCTTTCCCTTTAGGTTTTACCCCAACAATGTTTTCATTAGTTTCGCTCACTCTCAAAATCAAGCATTTTACAGCAGGTTGGAGCAGCCTGTATCTCAGCACAGGAATAAGGTAGGGAAGAATTCTAAGGATCATTTTGACTGCCTCCAGAAGTTAGATCAGATGGCCAATGCAATTTGGTGCTAGGCCTTTCCCTTTAGGTTTTACCCCAACAATGTTTTCATTAGTTTCGCTCACTCTCGAAATCAAGCATTTTACAGCAGGTTGGAGCAGCCTGTATCTCAGCACAGGAATAAGGTAGGGAAGAATTCAAATACTCATTTTGCCTGCCTCCAGAAGTTAGGTCAGATGGCCAATGCAATTTGGTGCTAGGCCTTTCCCTTTAGGTTTTACCCCAACAATGTTTTCATTAGTTTCGCTCACTCTCGAAATCAAGCATTTTACAGCAGGTTGGAGCAGCCTGTATCTCAGCACAGGAATAAGGTAGGGAAGAATTCTAAGGATCATTTTGACTGCCTCCAGAAGTTAGATCAGATGGCAAATTGGATTTGGTGCTAGGTCTTTCCCTTTAGGTTTTACCCCAACAATGTTTTCATTAGTTTCGCTCACTCTCGAAATCAAGCATTTTACAGCAGGTTGGAGCAGCCTGTATCTCAGCACAGGAATAAGGTAGGGAAGAATTCTAAGGATCATTTTGACTGCCTCCAGAAGTTAGATCAGATGGCAAATTGGATTTGGTGCTAGGTCTTTCCCTTTAGGTTTTACCCCAACAATGTTTTCATTAGTTTCGCTCACTCTCGAAATCAAGCATTTTACAGCAGGTTGGAGCAGCCTGTATCTCAGCACAGGAATAAGGTAGGGAAGAATTCTAAGGATCATTTTGACTGCCTCCAGAAGTTAGATCAGATGGCAAATTGGATTTGGTGCTAGGTCTTTCCCTTTAGGTTTTACCCCAACAATGTTTTCATTAGTTTCGCTCACTCTCGAAATCAAGCATTTTACAGCAGGTTGGAGCAGCCTGTATCTCAGCACAGGAATAAGGTAGGGAAGAATTCTAAGGATCATTTTGACTGCCTCCAGAAGTTAGATCAGATGGCAAATTGGATTTGGTGCTAGGTCTTTCCCTTTAGGTTTTACCCCAACAATGTTTTCATTAGTTTCGCTCACTCTCGAAATCAAGCATTTTACAGCAGGTTGGAGCAGCCTGTATCTCAGCACAGGAATAAGGTAGGGAAGAATTCTAAGGATCATTTTGACTGCCTCCAGAAGTTAGATCAGATGGCAAATTGGATTTGGTGCTAGGTCTTTCCCTTTAGGTTTTACCCCAACAATGTTTTCATTAGTTTCGCTCACTCTCGAAATCAAGCATTTTACAGCAGGTTGGAGCAGCCTGTATCTCAGCACAGGAATAAGGTAGGGAAGAATTCAAATACTCATTTTGACTGCCTCCAGAAGTTAGATCAGATGGCAAATTGGGTTTGGTGCTAGGCCTTTCCCTTTAGGTTTTACCCCAACAATGTTTTCATTAGTTTCGCTCACTCTCGAAATCAAGCATTTTACAGCAGGTTGGAGCAGCCTGTATCTCAGCACAGGAATAAGGTAGGGAAGAATTCAAATACTCATTTTGACTGCCTCCAGAAGTTAGATCAGATGGCCAATGCAATTTGGTGCTAGGCCTTTCCCTTTAGGTTTTACCCCAACAATGTTTTCATTAGTTTCGCTCACTCTCGAAATCAAGCATTTTACAGCAGGTTGGAGCAGCCTGTATCTCAGCACAGGAATAAGGTAGGGAAGAATTCAAATACTCATTTTGACTGCCTCCAGAAGTTAGATCAGATGGCCAATGGAATTTGGTGCTAGGTCTTTCCCTTTAGGTTTTACCCCAACAATGTTTTCATTAGTTTCGCTCACTCTCGAAATCAAGCATTTTACAGCAGGTTGGAGCAGCCTGTATCTCAGCACAGGAATAAGGTAGGGAAGAATTCTAAGGATCATTTTGACTGCCTCCAGAAGTTAGATCAGATGGCAAATTGGATTTGGTGTTAGGTCTTTCCCTTTAGGTTTTACCCCAACAATGTTTTCATTAGTTTCGCTCACTCTCGAAATCAAGCATTTTACAGCAGGTTGGAGCAGCCTGTATCTCAGCACAGGAATAAGGTAGGGAAGAATTCTAAGGATCATTTTGACTGCCTCCAGAAGTTAGATCAGATGGCAAATTGGATTTGGTGCTAGGTCTTTCCCTTTAGGTTTTACCCCAACAATGTTTTCATTAGTTTCGCTCACTCTCGAAATCAAGCATTTTACAGCAGGTTGGAGCAGCCTGTATCTCAGCACAGGAATAAGGTAGGGAAGAATTCTAAGGCTCATTTTGACTGCCTCCAGAAGTTAGATCAGATGGCAAATTGGATTTGGTGCTAGGTCTTTCCCTTTAGGTTTTACCCCAACAATGTTTTCATTAGTTTCGCTCACTCTCGAAATCAAGCATTTTACAGCAGGTTGGAGCAGCCTGTATCTCAGCACAGGAATAAGGTAGGGAAGAATTCTAAGGATCATTTTGACTGCCTCCAGAAGTTAGATCAGATGGCCAATGCAATTTGGTGCTAGGCCTTTCCCTTTAGGTTTTACCCCAACAATGTTTTCATTAGTTTCGCTCACTCTCGAAATCAAGCATTTTACAGCAGGTTGGAGCAGCCTGTATCTCAGCACAGGAATAAGGTAGGGAAGAATTCTAAGGATCATTTTGACTGCCTCCAGAAGTTAGATCAGATGGCAAATTGGATTTGGTGCTAGGTCTTTCCCTTTAGGTTTTACCCCAACAATGTTTTCATTAGTTTCGCTCACTCTCGAAATCAAGCATTTTACAGCAGGTTGGAGCAGCCTGTATCTCAGCACAGGAATAAGGTAGGGAAGAATTCTAAGGATCATTTTGACTGCCTCCAGAAGTTAGATCAGATGGCCAATGCAATTTGGTGCTAGGCCTTTCCCTTTAGGTTTTACCCCAACAATGTTTTCATTAGTTTCGCTCACTCTCGAAATCAAGCATTTTACAGCAGGTTGGAGCAGCCTGTATCTCAGCACAGGAATAAGGTAGGGAAGAATTCAAATACTCATTTTGACTGCCTCCAGAAGTTAGATCAGATGGCCAATGCAATTTGGTGCTAGGTCTTTCCCTTTAGGTTTTACCCCAACAATGTTTTCATTAGTTTCGCTCACTCTCGAAATCAAGCATTTTACAGCAGGTTGGAGCAGCCTGTATCTCAGCACAGGAATAAGGTAGGGAAGAATTCTAAGGATCATTTTGACTGCCTCCAGAAGTTAGATCAGATGGCAAATTGGATTTGGTGCTAGGTCTTTCCCTTTAGGTTTTACCCCAACAATGTTTTCATTAGTTTCGCTCACTCTCGAAATCAAGCATTTTACAGCAGGTTGGAGCAGCCTGTATCTCAGCACAGGAATAAGGTAGGGAAGAATTCTAAGGATCATTTTGACTGCCTCCAGAAGTTAGATCAGATGGCAAATTGGATAAGGTGCTAGGTCTTTCCCTTTAGGTTTTACCCCAACAATGTTTTCATTAGTTTCGCTCACTCTCGAAATCAAGCATTTTACAGCAGGTTGGAGCAGCCTGTATCTCAGCACAGGAATAAGGTAGGGAAGAATTCTAAGGATCATTTTGACTGCCTCCAGAAGTTAGATCAGATGGCAAATTGGATTTGGTGCTAGGTCTTTCCCTTTAGGTTTTACCCCAACAATGTTTTCATTAGTTTCGCTCACTCTCGAAATCAAGCATTTTACAGCAGGTTGGAGCAGCCTGTATCTCAGCACAGGAATAAGGTAGGGAAGAATTCTAAGGATCATTTTGACTGCCTCCAGAAGTTAGATCAGATGGCCAATGAAATTTGGTGCTAGGCCTTTCCCTTTAGGTTTTACCCCAACAATGTTTTCATTAGTTTCGCTCACTCTCGAAATCAAGCATTTTACAGCAGGTTGGAGCAGCCTGTATCTCAGCACAGTAATAAGGTAGGGAAGAATTCAAATACTCATTTTGACTGCCTCCAGAAGTTAGATCAGATGGCCAATGGAATTTGGTGCTAGGTCTTTCCCTTTAGGTTTTACCCCAACAATGTTTTCATTAGTTTCGCTCACTCTCGAAATCAAGCATTTTACAGCAGGTTGGAGCAGCCTGTATCTCAGCACAGGAATAAGGTAGGGAAGAATTCTAAGGATCATTTTGACTGCCTCCAGAAGTTAGATCAGATGGCCAATGCAATTTGGTGCTAGGCCTTTCCCTTTAGGTTTTACCCCAACAATGTTTTCATTAGTTTCGCTCACTCTCGAAATCAAGCATTTTACAGCAGGTTGGAGCAGCCTGTATCTCAGCACAGGAATAAGGTAGGGAAGAATTCAAATACTCATTTTGCCTGCCTCCAGAAGTTAGGTCAGATGGCCAATGCAATTTGGTGCTAGGCCTTTCCCTTTAGGTTTTACCCCAACAATGTTTTCATTAGTTTCGCTCACTCTCGAAATCAAGCATTTTACAGCAGGTTGGAGCAGCCTGTATCTCAGCACAGGAATAAGGTAGGGAAGAATTCTAAGGATCATTTTGACTGCCTCCAGAAGTTAGATCAGATGGCAAATTGGATTTGGTGCTAGGTCTTTCCCTTTAGGTTTTACCCCAACAATGTTTTCATTAGTTTCGCTCACTCTCGAAATCAAGCATTTTACAGCAGGTTGGAGCAGCCTGTATCTCAGCACAGGAATAAGGTAGGGAAGAATTCTAAGGATCATTTTGACTGCCTCCAGAAGTTAGATCAGATGGCAAATTGGATTTGGTGCTAGGTCTTTCCCTTTAGGTTTTACCCCAACAATGTTTTCATTAGTTTCGCTCACTCTCGAAATCAAGCATTTTACAGCAGGTTGGAGCAGCCTGTATCTCAGCACAGGAATAAGGTAGGGAAGAATTCTAAGGATCATTTTGACTGCCTCCAGAAGTTAGATCAGATGGCAAATTGGATAAGGTGCTAGGTCTTTCCCTTTAGGTTTTACCCCAACAATGTTTTCATTAGTTTCGCTCACTCTCGAAATCAAGCATTTTACAGCAGGTTGGAGCAGCCTGTATCTCAGCACAGGAATAAGGTAGGGAAGAATTCTAAGGATCATTTTGACTGCCTCCAGAAGTTAGATCAGATGGCAAATTGGATTTGGTGCTAGGTCTTTCCCTTTAGGTTTTACCCCAACAATGTTTTCATTAGTTTCGCTCACTCTCGAAATCAAGCATTTTACAGCAGGTTGGAGCAGCCTGTATCTCAGCACAGGAATAAGGTAGGGAAGAATTCTAAGGATCATTTTGACTGCCTCCAGAAGTTAGATCAGATGGCCAATGCAATTTGGTGCTAGGCCTTTCCCTTTAGGTTTTACCCCAACAATGTTTTCATTAGTTTCGCTCACTCTCGAAATCAAGCATTTTACAGCAGGTTGGAGCAGCCTGTATCTCAGCACAGTAATAAGGTAGGGAAGAATTCAAATACTCATTTTGACTGCCTCCAGAAGTTAGATCAGATGGCCAATGGAATTTGGTGCTAGGTCTTTCCCTTTAGGTTTTACCCCAACAATGTTTTCATTAGTTTCGCTCACTCTCGAAATCAAGCATTTTACAGCAGGTTGGAGCAGCCTGTATCTCAGCACAGGAATAAGGTAGGGAAGAATTCTAAGGATCATTTTGACTGCCTCCAGAAGTTAGATCAGATGGCAAATTGGATTTGGTGCTAGGTCTTTCCCTTTAGGTTTTACCCCAACAATGTTTTCATTAGTTTCGCTCACTCTCGAAATCAAGCATTTTACAGCAGGTTGGAGCAGCCTGTATCTCAGCACAGGAATAAGGTAGGGAAGAATTCTAAGGATCATTTTGACTGCCTCCAGAAGTTAGATCAGATGGCCAATGCAATTTGGTGCTAGGCCTTTCCCTTTAGGTTTTACCCCAACAATGTTTTCATTAGTTTCGCTCACTCTCGAAATCAAGCATTTTACAGCAGGTTGGAGCAGCCTGTATCTCAGCACAGGAATAAGGTAGGGAAGAATTCAAATACTCATTTTGCCTGCCTCCAGAAGTTAGGTCAGATGGCCAATGCAATTTGGTGCTAGGCCTTTCCCTTTAGGTTTTACCCCAACAATGTTTTCATTAGTTTCGCTCACTCTCGAAATCAAGCATTTTACAGCAGGTTGGAGCAGCCTGTATCTCAGCACAGGAATAAGGTAGGGAAGAATTCTAAGGCTCATTTTGACTGCCTCCAGAAGTTAGATCAGATGGCAAATTGGATTTGGTGCTAGGTCTTTCCCTTTAGGTTTTACCCCAACAATGTTTTCATTAGTTTCGCTCACTCTCGAAATCAAGCATTTTACAGCAGGTTGGAGCAGCCTGTATCTCAGCACAGGAATAAGGTAGGGAAGAATTCTAAGGATCATTTTGACTGCCTCCAGAAGTTAGATCAGATGGCAAATTGGATTTGGTGCTAGGTCTTTCCCTTTAGGTTTTACCCCAACAATGTTTTCATTAGTTTCGCTCACTCTCGAAATCAAGCATTTTACAGCAGGTTGGAGCAGCCTGTATCTCAGCACAGGAATAAGGTAGGGAAGAATTCTAAGGATCATTTTGACTGCCTCCAGAAGTTAGATCAGATGGCCAATGCAATTTGGTGCTAGGCCTTTCCCTTTAGGTTTTACCCCAACAATGTTTTCATTAGTTTCGCTCACTCTCGAAATCAAGCATTTTACAGCAGGTTGGAGCAGCCTGTATCTCAGCACAGGAATAAGGTAGGGAAGAATTCTAAGGATCATTTTGACTGCCTCCAGAAGTTAGATCAGATGGCAAATTGGATTTGGTGCTAGGTCTTTCCCTTTAGGTTTGACCCCAACAATGTTTTCATTAGTTTCGCTCACTCTCGAAATCAAGCATTTTACAGCAGGTTGGAGCAGCCTGTATCTCAGCACAGGAATAAGGTAGGGAAGAATTCTAAGGATCATTTTGACTGCCTCCAGAAGTTAGATCAGATGGCAAATTGGATTTGGTGCTAGGTCTTTCCCTTTAGGTTTTACCCCAACAATGTTTTCATTAGTTTCGCTCACTCTCGAAATCAAGCATTTTACAGCAGGTTGGAGCAGCCTGTATCTCAGCACAGGAATAAGGTAGGGAAGAATTCAAATACTCATTTTGACTGCCTCCAGAAGTTAGATCAGATGGCCAATGCAATTTGGTGCTAGGTCTTTCCCTTTAGGTTTTACCCCAACAATGTTTTCATTAGTTTCGCTCACTCTCGAAATCAAGCATTTTACAGCAGGTTGGAGCAGCCTGTATCTCAGCACAGGAATAAGGTAGGGAAGAATTCTAAGGATCATTTTGACTGCCTCCAGAAGTTAGATCAGATGGCCAATGGAATTTGGTGCTAGGTCTTTCCCTTTAGGTTTTACCCCAACAATGTTTTCATTAGTTTCGCTCACTCTCGAAATCAAGCATTTTACAGCAGGTTGGAGCAGCCTGTATCTCAGCACAGGAATAAGGTAGGGAAGAATTCTAAGGATCATTTTGACTGCCTCCAGAAGTTAGATCAGATGGCAAATTGGATAAGGTGCTAGGTCTTTCCCTTTAGGTTTTACCCCAACAATGTTTTCATTAGTTTCGCTCACTCTCGAAATCAAGCATTTTACAGCAGGTTGGAGCAGCCTGTATCTCAGCACAGGAATAAGGTAGGGAAGAATTCTAAGGATCATTTTGACTGCCTCCAGAAGTTAGATCAGATGGCAAATTGGATTTGGTGCTAGGTCTTTCCCTTTAGGTTTTACCCCAACAATGTTTTCATTAGTTTCGCTCACTCTCGAAATCAAGCATTTTACAGCAGGTTGGAGCAGCCTGTATCTCAGCACAGGAATAAGGTAGGGAAGAATTCTAAGGATCATTTTGACTGCCTCCAGAAGTTAGATCAGATGGCCAATGCAATTTGGTGCTAGGTCTTTCCCTTTAGGTTTTACCCCAACAATGTTTTCATTAGTTTCGCTCACTCTCGAAATCAAGCATTTTACAGCAGGTTGGAGCAGCCTGTATCTCAGCACAGGAATAAGGTAGGGAAGAATTCAAATACTCATTTTGAGTGCCTCCAGAAGTTAGGTCAGATGGCCAATGCAATTTGGTGCTAGGCCTTTCCCTTTAGGTTTTACCCCAACAATGTTTTCATTAGTTTCGCTCACTCTCGAAATCAAGCATTTTACAGCAGGTTGGAGCAGCCTGTATCTCAGCACAGGAATAAGGTAGGGAAGAATTCTAAGGATCATTTTGACTGCCTCCAGAAGTTAGATCAGATGGCAAATTGGATTTGGTGCTAGGTCTTTCCCTTTAGGTTTTACCCCAACAATGTTTTCATTAGTTTCGCTCACTCTCGAAATCAAGCATTTTACAGCAGGTTGGAGCAGCCTGTATCTCAGCACAGGAATAAGGTAGGGAAGAATTCTAAGGATCATTTTGACTGCCTCCAGAAGTTAGATCAGATGGCAAATTGGATTTGGTGCTAGGTCTTTCCCTTTAGGTTTTACCCCAACAATGTTTTCATTAGTTTCGCTCACTCTCGAAATCAAGCATTTTACAGCAGGTTGGAGCAGCCTGTATCTCAGCACAGGAATAAGGTAGGGAAGAATTCTAAGGATCATTTTGACTGCCTCCAGAAGTTAGATCAGATGGCAAATTGGATTTGGTGCTAGGTCTTTCCCTTTAGGTTTTACCCCAACAATGTTTTCATTAGTTTCGCTCACTCTCGAAATCAAGCATTTTACAGCAGGTTGGAGCAGCCTGTATCTCAGCACAGGAATAAGGTAGGGAAGAATTCTAAGGATCATTTTGACTGCCTCCAGAAGTTAGATCAGATGGCAAATTGGATTTGGTGCTAGGTCTTTCCCTTTAGGTTTTACCCCAACAATGTTTTCATTAGTTTCGCTCACTCTCGAAATCAAGCATTTTACAGCAGGTTGGAGCAGCCTGTATCTCAGCACAGGAATAAGGTAGGGAAGAATTCAAATACTCATTTTGACTGCCTCCAGAAGTTAGATCAGATGGCAAATTGGGTTTGGTGCTAGGCCTTTCCCTTTAGGTTTTACCCCAACAATGTTTTCATTAGTTTCGCTCACTCTCGAAATCAAGCATTTTACAGCAGGTTGGAGCAGCCTGTATCTCAGCACAGTAATAAGGTAGGGAAGAATTCAAATACTCATTTTGACTGCCTCCAGAAGTTAGATCAGATGGCCAATGCAATTTGGTGCTAGGCCTTTCCCTTTAGGTTTTACCCCAACAATGTTTTCATTAGTTTCGCTCACTCTCGAAATCAAGCATTTTACAGCAGGTTGGAGCAGCCTGTATCTCAGCACAGGAATAAGGTAGGGAAGAATTCAAATACTCATTTTGACTGCCTCCAGAAGTTAGATCAGATGGCCAATGCAATTTGGTGCTAGGTCTTTCCCTTTAGGTTTTACCCCAACAATGTTTTCATTAGTTTCGCTCACTCTCGAAATCAAGCATTTTACAGCAGGTTGGAGCAGCCTGTATCTCAGCACAGGAATAAGGTAGGGAAGAATTCTAAGGATCATTTTGACTGCCTCCAGAAGTTAGATCAGATGGCAAATTGGATTTGGTGCTAGGTCTTTCCCTTTAGGTTTTACCCCAACAATGTTTTCATTAGTTTCGCTCACTCTCGAAATCAAGCATTTTACAGCAGGTTGGAGCAGCCTGTATCTCAGCACAGGAATAAGGTAGGGAAGAATTCTAAGGATCATTTTGACTGCCTCCAGAAGTTAGATCAGATGGCAAATTGGATTTGGTGCTAGGTCTTTCCCTTTAGGTTTTACCCCAACAATGTTTTCATTAGTTTCGCTCACTCTCGAAATCAAGCATTTTACAGCAGGTTGGAGCAGCCTGTATCTCAGCACAGGAATAAGGTAGGGAAGAATTCTAAGGATCATTTTGACTGCCTCCAGAAGTTAGATCAGATGGCAAATTGGATTTGGTGCTAGGCCTTTCCCTTTAGGTTTTACCCCAACAATGTTTTCATTAGTTTCGCTCACTCTCGAAATCAAGCATTTTACAGCAGGTTGGAGCAGCCTGTATCTCAGCACAGGAATAAGGTAGGGAAGAATTCTAAGGATCATTTTGACTGCCTCCAGAAGTTAGATCAGATGGCAAATTGGATTTGGTGCTAGGTCTTTCCCTTTAGGTTTTACCCCAACAATGTTTTCATTAGTTTCGCTCACTCTCGAAATCAAGCATTTTACAGCAGGTTGGAGCAGCCTGTATCTCAGCACAGGAATAAGGTAGGGAAGAATTCAAATACTCATTTTGACTGCCTCCAGAAGTTAGATCAGATGGCCAATGCAATTTGGTGCTAGGTCTTTCCCTTTAGGTTTTACCCCAACAATGTTTTCATTAGTTTCGCTCACTCTCGAAATCAAGCATTTTACAGCAGGTTGGAGCAGCCTGTATCTCAGCACAGGAATAAGGTAGGGAAGAATTCTAAGGATCATTTTGACTGCCTCCAGAAGTTAGATCAGATGGCAAATTGGATTTGGTGCTAGGTCTTTCCCTTTAGGTTTTACCCCAACAATGTTTTCATTAGTTTCGCTCACTCTCGAAATCAAGCATTTTACAGCAGGTTGGAGCAGCCTGTATCTCAGCACAGGAATAAGGTAGGGAAGAATTCTAAGGATCATTTTGACTGCCTCCAGAAGTTAGATCAGATGGCAAATTGGATTTGGTGCTAGGTCTTTCCCTTTAGGTTTTACCCCAACAATGTTTTCATTAGTTTCGCTCACTCTCGAAATCAAGCATTTTACAGCAGGTTGGAGCAGCCTGTATCTCAGCACAGGAATAAGGTAGGGAAGAATTCTAAGGATCATTTTGACTGCCTCCAGAAGTTAGATCAGATGGCAAATTGGATTTGGTGCTAGGTCTTTCCCTTTAGGTTTTACCCCAACAATGTTTTCATTAGTTTCGCTCACTCTCGAAATCAAGCATTTTACAGCAGGTTGGAGCAGCCTGTATCTCAGCACAGGAATAAGGTAGGGAAGAATTCTAAGGATCATTTTGACTGCCTCCAGAAGTTAGATCAGATGGCCAATGGAATTTGGTGCTAGGTCTTTCCCTTTAGGTTTTACCCCAACAATGTTTTCATTAGTTTCGCTCACTCTCGAAATCAAGCATTTTACAGCAGGTTGGAGCAGCCTGTATCTCAGCACAGGAATAAGGTAGGGAAGAATTCAAATACTCATTTTGACTACCTCCAGAAGTTAGATCAGATGGCAAATTGGGTTTGGTGCTAGGCCTTTCCCTTTAGGTTTTACCCCAACAATGTTTTCATTAGTTTCGCTCACTCTCGAAATCAAGCATTTTACAGCAGGTTGGAGCAGCCTGTATCTCAGCACAGGAATAAGGTAGGGAAGAATTCAAATACTCATTTTGACTGCCTCCAGAAGTTAGATCAGATGGCCAATGCAATTTGGTGCTAGGCCTTTCCCTTTAGGTTTTACCCCAACAATGTTTTCATTAGTTTCGCTCACTCTCGAAATCAAGCATTTTACAGCAGGTTGGAGCAGCCTGTATCTCAGCACAGTAATAAGGTAGGGAAGAATTCAAATACTCATTTTGACTGCCTCCAGAAGTTAGATCAGATGGCCAATGGAATTTGGTGCTAGGTCTTTCCCTTTAGGTTTTACCCCAACAATGTTTTCATTAGTTTCGCTCACTCTCGAAATCAAGCATTTTACAGCAGGTTGGAGCAGCCTGTATCTCAGCACAGGAATAAGGTAGGGAAGAATTCTAAGGATCATTTTGACTGCCTCCAGAAGTTAGATCAGATGGCCAATGCAATTTGGTGCTAGGCCTTTCCCTTTAGGTTTTACCCCAACAATGTTTTCATTAGTTTCGCTCACTCTCGAAATCAAGCATTTTACAGCAGGTTGGAGCAGCCTGTATCTCAGCACAGGAATAAGGTAGGGAAGAATTCTAAGGATCATTTTGACTGCCTCCAGAAGTTAGATCAGATGGCAAATTGGATTTGGTGCTAGGTCTTTCCCTTTAGGTTTTACCCCAACAATGTTTTCATTAGTTTCGCTCACTCTCGAAATCAAGCATTTTACAGCAGGTTGGAGCAGCCTGTATCTCAGCACAGGAATAAGGTAGGGAAGAATTCTAAGGATCATTTTGACTGCCTCCAGAAGTTAGATCAGATGGCAAATTGGATTTGGTGCTAGGTCTTTCCCTTTAGGTTTTACCCCAACAATGTTTTCATTAGTTTCGCTCACTCTCGAAATCAAGCATTTTACAGCAGGTTGGAGCAGCCTGTATCTCAGCACAGTAATAAGGTAGGGAAGAATTCAAATACTCATTTTGACTGCCTCCAGAAGTTAGATCAGATGGCCAATGGAATTTGGTGCTAGGTCTTTCCCTTTAGGTTTTACCCCAACAATGTTTTCATTAGTTTCGCTCACTCTCGAAATCAAGCATTTTACAGCAGGTTGGAGCAGCCTGTATCTCAGCACAGGAATAAGGTAGGGAAGAATTCTAAGGATCATTTTGACTGCCTCCAGAAGTTAGATCAGATGGCAAATTGGATTTGGTGCTAGGTCTTTCCCTTTAGGTTTTACCCCAACAATGTTTTCATTAGTTTCGCTCACTCTCGAAATCAAGCATTTTACAGCAGGTTGGAGCAGCCTGTATCTCAGCACAGGAATAAGGTAGGGAAGAATTCTAAGGATCATTTTGACTGCCTCCAGAAGTTAGATCAGATGGCCAATGCAATTTGGTGCTAGGCCTTTCCCTTTAGGTTTTACCCCAACAATGTTTTCATTAGTTTCGCTCACTCTCGAAATCAAGCATTTTACAGCAGGTTGGAGCAGCCTGTATCTCAGCACAGGAATAAGGTAGGGAAGAATTCAAATACTCATTTTGCCTGCCTCCAGAAGTTAGGTCAGATGGCCAATGCAATTTGGTGCTAGGCCTTTCCCTTTAGGTTTTACCCCAACAATGTTTTCATTAGTTTCGCTCACTCTCGAAATCAAGCATTTTACAGCAGGTTGGAGCAGCCTGTATCTCAGCACAGGAATAAGGTAGGGAAGAATTCTAAGGATCATTTTGACTGCCTCCAGAAGTTAGATCAGATGGCAAATTGGATTTGGTGCTAGGTCTTTCCCTTTAGGTTTTACCCCAACAATGTTTTCATTAGTTTCGCTCACTCTCGAAATCAAGCATTTTACAGCAGGTTGGAGCAGCCTGTATCTCAGCACAGGAATAAGGTAGGGAAGAATTCTAAGGATCATTTTGACTGCCTCCAGAAGTTAGATCAGATGGCAAATTGGATTTGGTGCTAGGTCTTTCCCTTTAGGTTTTACCCCAACAATGTTTTCATTAGTTTCGCTCACTCTCGAAATCAAGCATTTTACAGCAGGTTGGAGCAGCCTGTATCTCAGCACAGGAATAAGGTAGGGAAGAATTCTAAGGATCATTTTGACTGCCTCCAGAAGTTAGATCAGATGGCCAATGCAATTTGGTGCTAGGCCTTTCCCTTTAGGTTTTACCCCAACAATGTTTTCATTAGTTTCGCTCACTCTCGAAATCAAGCATTTTACAGCAGGTTGGAGCAGCCTGTATCTCAGCACAGGAATAAGGTAGGGAAGAATTCTAAGGATCATTTTGACTGCCTCCAGAAGTTAGATCAGATGGCAAATTGGATTTGGTGCTAGGTCTTTCCCTTTAGGTTTTACCCCAACAATGTTTTCATTAGTTTCGCTCACTCTCGAAATCAAGCATTTTACAGCAGGTTGGAGCAGCCTGTATCTCAGCACAGGAATAAGGTAGGGAAGAATTCTAAGGATCATTTTGACTGCCTCCAGAAGTTAGATCAGATGGCAAATTGGATTTGGTGCTAGGTCTTTCCCTTTAGGTTTTACCCCAACAATGTTTTCATTAGTTTCGCTCACTCTCGAAATCAAGCATTTTACAGCAGGTTGGAGCAGCCTGTATCTCAGCACAGGAATAAGGTAGGGAAGAATTCTAAGGCTCATTTTGACTGCCTCCAGAAGTTAGATCAGATGGCAAATTGGATTTGGTGCTAGGTCTTTCCCTTTAGGTTTTACCCCAACAATGTTTTCATTAGTTTCGCTCACTCTCGAAATCAAGCATTTTACAGCAGGTTGGAGCAGCCTGTATCTCAGCACAGGAATAAGGTAGGGAAGAATTCTAAGGATCATTTTGACTGCCTCCAGAAGTTAGATCAGATGGCCAATGGAATTTGGTGCTAGGTCTTTCCCTTTAGGTTTTACCCCAACAATGTTTTCATTAGTTTCGCTCACTCTCGAAATCAAGCATTTTACAGCAGGTTGGAGCAGCCTGTATCTCAGCACAGGAATAAGGTAGGGAAGAATTCTAAGGATCATTTTGACTGCCTCCAGAAGTTAGATCAGATGGCAAATTGGATAAGGTGCTAGGTCTTTCCCTTTAGGTTTTACCCCAACAATGTTTTCATTAGTTTCGCTCACTCTCGAAATCAAGCATTTTACAGCAGGTTGGAGCAGCCTGTATCTCAGCACAGGAATAAGGTAGGGAAGAATTCTAAGGATCATTTTGACTGCCTCCAGAAGTTAGATCAGATGGCAAATTGGATTTGGTGCTAGGTCTTTCCCTTTAGGTTTTACCCCAACAATGTTTTCATTAGTTTCGCTCACTCTCGAAATCAAGCATTTTACAGCAGGTTGGAGCAGCCTGTATCTCAGCACAGGAATAAGGTAGGGAAGAATTCTAAGGATCATTTTGACTGCCTCCAGAAGTTAGATCAGATGGCCAATGCAATTTGGTGCTAGGTCTTTCCCTTTAGGTTTTACCCCAACAATGTTTTCATTAGTTTCGCTCACCTCTCGAAATCAAGCATTTTACAGCAGGTTGGAGCAGCCTGTATCTCAGCACAGGAATAAGGTAGGGAAGAATTCAAATACTCATTTTGAGTGCCTCCAGAAGTTAGGTCAGATGGCCAATGCAATTTGGTGCTAGGCCTTTCCCTTTAGGTTTTACCCCAACAATGTTTTCATTAGTTTCGCTCACTCTCGAAATCAAGCATTTTACAGCAGGTTGGAGCAGCCTGTATCTCAGCACAGGAATAAGGTAGGGAAGAATTCTAAGGATCATTTTGACTGCCTCCAGAAGTTAGATCAGATGGCAAATTGGATTTGGTGCTAGGTCTTTCCCTTTAGGTTTTACCCCAACAATGTTTTCATTAGTTTCGCTCACTCTCGAAATCAAGCATTTTACAGCAGGTTGGAGCAGCCTGTATCTCAGCACAGGAATAAGGTAGGGAAGAATTCTAAGGATCATTTTGACTGCCTCCAGAAGTTAGATCAGATGGCAAATTGGATTTGGTGCTAGGTCTTTCCCTTTAGGTTTTACCCCAACAATGTTTTCATTAGTTTCGCTCACTCTCGAAATCAAGCATTTTACAGCAGGTTGGAGCAGCCTGTATCTCAGCACAGGAATAAGGTAGGGAAGAATTCTAAGGATCATTTTGACTGCCTCCAGAAGTTAGATCAGATGGCAAATTGGATTTGGTGCTAGGTCTTTCCCTTTAGGTTTTACCCCAACAATGTTTTCATTAGTTTCGCTCACTCTCGAAATCAAGCATTTTACAGCAGGTTGGAGCAGCCTGTATCTCAGCACAGGAATAAGGTAGGGAAGAATTCTAAGGATCATTTTGACTGCCTCCAGAAGTTAGATCAGATGGCAAATTGGATTTGGTGCTAGGTCTTTCCCTTTAGGTTTTACCCCAACAATGTTTTCATTAGTTTCGCTCACTCTCGAAATCAAGCATTTTACAGCAGGTTGGAGCAGCCTGTATCTCAGCACAGGAATAAGGTAGGGAAGAATTCAAATACTCATTTTGACTGCCTCCAGAAGTTAGATCAGATGGCAAATTGGGTTTGGTGCTAGGCCTTTCCCTTTAGGTTTTACCCCAACAATGTTTTCATTAGTTTCGCTCACTCTCGAAATCAAGCATTTTACAGCAGGTTGGAGCAGCCTGTATCTCAGCACAGTAATAAGGTAGGGAAGAATTCAAATACTCATTTTGACTGCCTCCAGAAGTTAGATCAGATGGCCAATGCAATTTGGTGCTAGGCCTTTCCCTTTAGGTTTTACCCCAACAATGTTTTCATTAGTTTCGCTCACTCTCGAAATCAAGCATTTTACAGCAGGTTGGAGCAGCCTGTATCTCAGCACAGGAATAAGGTAGGGAAGAATTCAAATACTCATTTTGACTGCCTCCAGAAGTTAGATCAGATGGCCAATGCAATTTGGTGCTAGGTCTTTCCCTTTAGGTTTTACCCCAACAATGTTTTCATTAGTTTCGCTCACTCTCGAAATCAAGCATTTTACAGCAGGTTGGAGCAGCCTGTATCTCAGCACAGGAATAAGGTAGGGAAGAATTCTAAGGATCATTTTGACTGCCTCCAGAAGTTAGATCAGATGGCAAATTGGATTTGGTGCTAGGTCTTTCCCTTTAGGTTTTACCCCAACAATGTTTTCATTAGTTTCGCTCACTCTCGAAATCAAGCATTTTACAGCAGGTTGGAGCAGCCTGTATCTCAGCACAGGAATAAGGTAGGGAAGAATTCTAAGGATCATTTTGACTGCCTCCAGAAGTTAGATCAGATGGCAAATTGGATTTGGTGCTAGGTCTTTCCCTTTAGGTTTTACCCCAACAATGTTTTCATTAGTTTCGCTCACTCTCGAAATCAAGCATTTTACAGCAGGTTGGAGCAGCCTGTATCTCAGCACAGGAATAAGGTAGGGAAGAATTCTAAGGATCATTTTGACTGCCTCCAGAAGTTAGATCAGATGGCAAATTGGATTTGGTGCTAGGCCTTTCCCTTTAGGTTTTACCCCAACAATGTTTTCATTAGTTTCGCTCACTCTCGAAATCAAGCATTTTACAGCAGGTTGGAGCAGCCTGTATCTCAGCACAGGAATAAGGTAGGGAAGAATTCTAAGGATCATTTTGACTGCCTCCAGAAGTTAGATCAGATGGCAAATTGGATTTGGTGCTAGGTCTTTCCCTTTAGGTTTTACCCCAACAATGTTTTCATTAGTTTCGCTCACTCTCGAAATCAAGCATTTTACAGCAGGTTGGAGCAGCCTGTATCTCAGCACAGGAATAAGGTAGGGAAGAATTCAAATACTCATTTTGACTGCCTCCAGAAGTTAGATCAGATGGCCAATGCAATTTGGTGCTAGGTCTTTCCCTTTAGGTTTTACCCCAACAATGTTTTCATTAGTTTCGCTCACTCTCGAAATCAAGCATTTTACAGCAGGTTGGAGCAGCCTGTATCTCAGCACAGGAATAAGGTAGGGAAGAATTCTAAGGATCATTTTGACTGCCTCCAGAAGTTAGATCAGATGGCAAATTGGATTTGGTGCTAGGTCTTTCCCTTTAGGTTTTACCCCAACAATGTTTTCATTAGTTTCGCTCACTCTCGAAATCAAGCATTTTACAGCAGGTTGGAGCAGCCTGTATCTCAGCACAGGAATAAGGTAGGGAAGAATTCTAAGGATCATTTTGACTGCCTCCAGAAGTTAGATCAGATGGCAAATTGGATTTGGTTCTAGGTCTTTCCCTTTAGGTTTTACCCCAACAATGTTTTCATTAGTTTCGCTCACTCTCGAAATCAAGCATTTTACAGCAGGTTGGAGCAGCCTGTATCTCAGCACAGGAATAAGGTAGGGAAGAATTCTAAGGATCATTTTGACTGCCTCCAGAAGTTAGATCAGATGGCAAATTGGATTTGGTGCTAGGTCTTTCCCTTTAGGTTTTACCCCAACAATGTTTTCATTAGTTTCGCTCACTCTCGAAATCAAGCATTTTACAGCAGGTTGGAGCAGCCTGTATCTCAGCACAGGAATAAGGTAGGGAAGAATTCTAAGGATCATTTTGACTGCCTCCAGAAGTTAGATCAGATGGCCAATGGAATTTGGTGCTAGGTCTTTCCCTTTAGGTTTTACCCCAACAATGTTTTCATTAGTTTCGCTCACTCTCGAAATCAAGCATTTTACAGCAGGTTGGAGCAGCCTGTATCTCAGCACAGGAATAAGGTAGGGAAGAATTCAAATACTCATTTTGACTACCTCCAGAAGTTAGATCAGATGGCAAATTGGGTTTGGTGCTAGGCCTTTCCCTTTAGGTTTTACCCCAACAATGTTTTCATTAGTTTCGCTCACTCTCGAAATCAAGCATTTTACAGCAGGTTGGAGCAGCCTGTATCTCAGCACAGGAATAAGGTAGGGAAGAATTCAAATACTCATTTTGACTGCCTCCAGAAGTTAGATCAGATGGCCAATGCAATTTGGTGCTAGGCCTTTCCCTTTAGGTTTTACCCCAACAATGTTTTCATTAGTTTCGCTCACTCTCGAAATCAAGCATTTTACAGCAGGTTGGAGCAGCCTGTATCTCAGCACAGTAATAAGGTAGGGAAGAATTCAAATACTCATTTTGACTGCCTCCAGAAGTTAGATCAGATGGCCAATGGAATTTGGTGCTAGGTCTTTCCCTTTAGGTTTTACCCCAACAATGTTTTCATTAGTTTCGCTCACTCTCGAAATCAAGCATTTTACAGCAGGTTGGAGCAGCCTGTATCTCAGCACAGGAATAAGGTAGGGAAGAATTCTAAGGATCATTTTGACTGCCTCCAGAAGTTAGATCAGATGGCCAATGCAATTTGGTGCTAGGCCTTTCCCTTTAGGTTTTACCCCAACAATGTTTTCATTAGTTTCGCTCACTCTCGAAATCAAGCATTTTACAGCAGGTTGGAGCAGCCTGTATCTCAGCACAGGAATAAGGTAGGGAAGAATTCTAAGGATCATTTTGACTGCCTCCAGAAGTTAGATCAGATGGCAAATTGGATTTGGTGCTAGGTCTTTCCCTTTAGGTTTTACCCCAACAATGTTTTCATTAGTTTCGCTCACTCTCGAAATCAAGCATTTTACAGCAGGTTGGAGCAGCCTGTATCTCAGCACAGGAATAAGGTAGGGAAGAATTCTAAGGATCATTTTGACTGCCTCCAGAAGTTAGATCAGATGGCAAATTGGATTTGGTGCTAGGTCTTTCCCTTTAGGTTTTACCCCAACAATGTTTTCATTAGTTTCGCTCACTCTCGAAATCAAGCATTTTACAGCAGGTTGGAGCAGCCTGTATCTCAGCACAGGAATAAGGTAGGGAAGAATTCTAAGGATCATTTTGACTGCCTCCAGAAGTTAGATCAGATGGCAAATTGGATTTGGTGCTAGGTCTTTCCCTTTAGGTTTTACCCCAACAATGTTTTCATTAGTTTCGCTCACTCTCGAAATCAAGCATTTTACAGCAGGTTGGAGCAGCCTGTATCTCAGCACAGGAATAAGGTAGGGAAGAATTCTAAGGATCATTTTGACTGCCTCCAGAAGTTAGATCAGATGGCAAATTGGATTTGGTGCTAGGTCTTTCCCTTTAGGTTTTACCCCAACAATGTTTTCATTAGTTTCGCTCACTCTCGAAATCAAGCATTTTACAGCAGGTTGGAGCAGCCTGTATCTCAGCACAGGAATAAGGTAGGGAAGAATTCAAATACTCATTTTGACTGCCTCCAGAAGTTAGATCAGATGGCAAATTGGGTTTGGTGCTAGGCCTTTCCCTTTAGGTTTTACCCCAACAATGTTTTCATTAGTTTCGCTCACTCTCGAAATCAAGCATTTTACAGCAGGTTGGAGCAGCCTGTATCTCAGCACAGTAATAAGGTAGGGAAGAATTCAAATACTCATTTTGACTGCCTCCAGAAGTTAGATCAGATGGCCAATGCAATTTGGTGCTAGGCCTTTCCCTTTAGGTTTTACCCCAACAATGTTTTCGTTAGTTTCGCTCACTCTCGAAATCAAGCATTTTACAGCAGGTTGGAGCAGCCTGTATCTCAGCACAGGAATAAGGTAGGGAAGAATTCAAATACTCATTTTGACTGCCTCCAGAAGTTAGATCAGATGGCCAATGCAATTTGGTGCTAGGTCTTTCCCTTTAGGTTTTACCCCAACAATGTTTTCATTAGTTTCGCTCACTCTCGAAATCAAGCATTTTACAGCAGGTTGGAGCAGCCTGTATCTCAGCACAGGAATAAGGTAGGGAAGAATTCTAAGGATCATTTTGACTGCCTCCAGAAGTTAGATCAGATGGCAAATTGGATTTGGTGCTAGGTCTTTCCCTTTAGGTTTTACCCCAACAATGTTTTCATTAGTTTCGCTCACTCTCGAAATCAAGCATTTTACAGCAGGTTGGAGCAGCCTGTATCTCAGCACAGGAATAAGGTAGGGAAGAATTCTAAGGATCATTTTGACTGCCTCCAGAAGTTAGATCAGATGGCAAATTGGATTTGGTGCTAGGTCTTTCCCTTTAGGTTTTACCCCAACAATGTTTTCATTAGTTTCGCTCACTCTCGAAATCAAGCATTTTACAGCAGGTTGGAGCAGCCTGTATCTCAGCACAGGAATAAGGTAGGGAAGAATTCTAAGGATCATTTTGACTGCCTCCAGAAGTTAGATCAGATGGCAAATTGGATTTGGTGCTAGGTCTTTCCCTTTAGGTTTTACCCCAACAATGTTTTCATTAGTTTCGCTCACTCTCGAAATCAAGCATTTTACAGCAGGTTGGAGCAGCCTGTATCTCAGCACAGGAATAAGGTAGGGAAGAATTCTAAGGATCATTTTGACTGCCTCCAGAAGTTAGATCAGATGGCCAATGGAATTTGGTGCTAGGTCTTTCCCTTTAGGTTTTACCCCAACAATGTTTTCATTAGTTTCGCTCACTCTCGAAATCAAGCATTTTACAGCAGGTTGGAGCAGCCTGTATCTCAGCACAGGAATAAGGTAGGGAAGAATTCAAATACTCATTTTGACTACCTCCAGAAGTTAGATCAGATGGCAAATTGGGTTTGGTGCTAGGCCTTTCCCTTTAGGTTTTACCCCAACAATGTTTTCATTAGTTTCGCTCACTCTCGAAATCAAGCATTTTACAGCAGGTTGGAGCAGCCTGTATCTCAGCACAGGAATAAGGTAGGGAAGAATTCAAATACTCATTTTGACTGCCTCCAGAAGTTAGATCAGATGGCCAATGCAATTTGGTGCTAGGCCTTTCCCTTTAGGTTTTACCCCAACAATGTTTTCATTAGTTTCGCTCACTCTCGAAATCAAGCATTTTACAGCAGGTTGGAGCAGCCTGTATCTCAGCACAGTAATAAGGTAGGGAAGAATTCAAATACTCATTTTGACTGCCTCCAGAAGTTAGATCAGATGGCCAATGGAATTTGGTGCTAGGTCTTTCCCTTTAGGTTTTACCCCAACAATGTTTTCATTAGTTTCGCTCACTCTCGAAATCAAGCATTTTACAGCAGGTTGGAGCAGCCTGTATCTCAGCACAGGAATAAGGTAGGGAAGAATTCTAAGGATCATTTTGACTGCCTCCAGAAGTTAGATCAGATGGCCAATGCAATTTGGTGCTAGGCCTTTCCCTTTAGGTTTTACCCCAACAATGTTTTCATTAGTTTCGCTCACTCTCGAAATCAAGCATTTTACAGCAGGTTGGAGCAGCCTGTATCTCAGCACAGGAATAAGGTAGGGAAGAATTCTAAGGATCATTTTGACTGCCTCCAGAAGTTAGATCAGATGGCAAATTGGATTTGGTGCTAGGTCTTTCCCTTTAGGTTTTACCCCAACAATGTTTTCATTAGTTTCGCTCACTCTCGAAATCAAGCATTTTACAGCAGGTTGGAGCAGCCTGTATCTCAGCACAGGAATAAGGTAGGGAAGAATTCTAAGGATCATTTTGACTGCCTCCAGAAGTTAGATCAGATGGCAAATTGGATTTGGTGCTAGGTCTTTCCCTTTAGGTTTTACCCCAACAATGTTTTCATTAGTTTCGCTCACTCTCGAAATCAAGCATTTTACAGCAGGTTGGAGCAGCCTGTATCTCAGCACAGGAATAAGGTAGGGAAGAATTCTAAGGATCATTTTGACTGCCTCCAGAAGTTAGATCAGATGGCAAATTGGATTTGGTGCTAGGTCTTTCCCTTTAGGTTTTACCCCAACAATGTTTTCATTAGTTTCGCTCACTCTCGAAATCAAGCATTTTACAGCAGGTTGGAGCAGCCTGTATCTCAGCACAGGAATAAGGTAGGGAAGAATTCAAATACTCATTTTGACTGCCTCCAGAAGTTAGATCAGATGGCAAATTGGGTTTGGTGCTAGGCCTTTCCCTTTAGGTTTTACCCCAAAAATGTTTTCATTAGTTTCGCTCACTCTCGAAATCAAGCATTTTACAGCAGGTTGGAGCAGCCTGTATCTCAGCACAGTAATAAGGTAGGGAAGAATTCAAATACTCATTTTGACTGCCTCCAGAAGTTAGATCAGATGGCCAATGCAATTTGGTGCTAGGCCTTTCCCTTTAGGTTTTACCCCAACAATGTTTTCATTAGTTTCGCTCACTCTCGAAATCAAGCATTTTACAGCAGGTTGGAGCAGCCTGTATCTCAGCACAGGAATAAGGTAGGGAAGAATTCTAAGGATCATATTGACTGCCTCCAGAAGTTAGATCAGATGGCCAATGCAATTTGGTGCTAGGCCTTTCCCTTTAGGTTTTACCCCAACAATGTTTTCATTAGTTTCGCTCACTCTCGAAATCAAGCATTTTACAGCAGGTTGGAGCAGCCTGTATCTCAGCACAGGAATAAGGTAGGGAAGAATTCTAAGGATCATTTTGACTGCCTCCAGAAGTTAGATCAGATGGCAAATTGGATTTGGTGCTAGGTCTTTCCCTTTAGGTTTTACCCCAACAATGTTTTCATTAGTTTCGCTCACTCTCGAAATCAAGCATTTTACAGCAGGTTGGAGCAGCCTGTATCTCAGCACAGGAATAAGGTAGGGAAGAATTCTAAGGATCATTTTGACTGCCTCCAGAAGTTAGATCAGATGGCAAATTGGATTTGGTGCTAGGTCTTTCCCTTTAGGTTTTACCCCAACAATGTTTTCATTAGTTTCGCTCACTCTCGAAATCAAGCATTTTACAGCAGGTTGGAGCAGCCTGTATCTCAGCACAGGAATAAGGTAGGGAAGAATTCTAAGGATCATTTTGACTGCCTCCAGAAGTTAGATCAGATGGCAAATTGGATTTGGTGCTAGGTCTTTCCCTTTAGGTTTTACCCCAACAATGTTTTCATTAGTTTCGCTCACTCTCGAAATCAAGCATTTTACAGCAGGCTGGAGCAGCCTGTATCTCAGCACAGGAATAAGGTAGGGAAGAATTCTAAGGATCATTTTGACTGCCTCCAGAAGTTAGATCAGATGGCCAATGCAATTTGGTGCTAGGCCTTTCCCTTTAGGTTTTACCCCAACAATGTTTTCATTAGTTTCGCTCACTCTCGAAATCAAGCATTTTACAGCAGGTTGGAGCAGCCTGTATCTCAGCACAGGAATAAGGTAGGGAAGAATTCAAATACTCATTTTGACTGCCTCCAGAAGTTAGATCAGATGGCAAATTGGGTTTGGTGCTAGGCCTTTCCCTTTAGGTTTTACCCCAACAATGTTTTCATTAGTTTCGCTCACTCTCGAAATCCAGCATTTTACAGCAGGTTGGAGCAGCCAGTATCTCAGCACAGGAATAAGGTAGGGAAGAATTCAAATGCTCATTTTGACTGCCTCCAGAAGTTAGATCAGATGGCCAATGCAATTTGGTGCTAGGCCTTTCCCTTTAGGTTTTACCCCAACAATGTTTTCATTAGTTTCGCTCACTCTCGAAATCAAGCATTTTACAGCAGGTTGGAGCAGCCTGTATCTCAGCACAGGAATAAGGTAGGGAAGAATTCAAATACTCATTTTGACTGCCTCCAGAAGTTAGATCAGATGGCCAATGGAATTTGGTGCTAGGTCTTTCCCTTTAGGTTTTACCCCAACAATGTTTTCATTAGTTTCGCTCACTCTCGAAATCAAGCATTTTACAGCAGGTTGGAGCAGCCTGTATCTCAGCACAGGAATAAGGTAGGGAAGAATTCTAAGGATCATTTTGACTGCCTCCAGAAGTTAGATCAGATGGCAAATTGGATTTGGTGCTAGGTCTTTCCCTTTAGGTTTTACCCCAACAATGTTTTCATTAGTTTCGCTCACTCTCGAAATCAAGCATTTTACAGCAGGTTGGAGCAGCCTGTATCTCAGCACAGGAATAAGGTAGGGAAGAATTCTAAGGATCATTTTGACTGCCTCCAGAAGTTAGATCAGATGGCCAATGGAATTTGGTGCTAGGTCTTTCCCTTTAGGTTTTACCCCAACAATGTTTTCATTAGTTTCGCTCACTCTCGAAATCAAGCATTTTACAGCAGGTTGGAGCAGCCTGTATCTCAGCACAGGAATAAGGTAGGGAAGAATTCAAATACTCATTTTGACTACCTCCAGAAGTTAGATCAGATGGCAAATTGGGTTTGGTGCTAGGCCTTTCCCTTTAGGTTTTACCCCAACAATGTTTTCATTAGTTTCGCTCACTCTCGAAATCAAGCATTTTACAGCAGGTTGGAGCAGCCTGTATCTCAGCACAGGAATAAGGTAGGGAAGAATTCAAATACTCATTTTGACTGCCTCCAGAAGTTAGATCAGATGGCCAATGCAATTTGGTGCTAGGCCTTTCCCTTTAGGTTTTACCCCAACAATGTTTTCATTAGTTTCGCTCACTCTCGAAATCAAGCATTTTACAGCAGGTTGGAGCAGCCTGTATCTCAGCACAGGAATAAGGTAGGGAAGAATTCAAATACTCATTTTGACTGCCTCCAGAAGTTAGATCAGATGGCCAATGCAATTTGGTGCTAGGTCTTTCCCTTTAGGTTTTACCCCAACAATGTTTTCATTAGTTTCGCTCACTCTCGAAATCAAGCATTTTACAGCAGGTTGGAGCAGCCTGTATCTCAGCACAGGAATAAGGTAGGGAAGAATTCTAAGGATCATTTTGACTGCCTCCAGAAGTTAGATCAGATGGCAAATTGGATTTGGTGCTAGGTCTTTCCCTTTAGGTTTTACCCCAACAATGTTTTCATTAGTTTCGCTCACTCTCGAAATCAAGCATTTTACAGCAGGTTGGAGCAGCCTGTATCTCAGCACAGGAATAAGGTAGGGAAGAATTCAAATACTCATTTTGACTGCCTCCAGAAGTTAGATCAGATGGCAAATTGGATTTGGTGCTAGGTCTTTCCCTTTAGGTTTTACCCCAACTATGTTTTCATTAGTTTCACTCACTCTCGAAATCAAGCATTTTACAGCAGGTTGGAGCAGCCTGTATCTCAGCACAGGAATAAGGTAGGGAAGAATTCAAATACTCATTTTGACTGCCTCCAGAAGTTAGATCAGATGGCCAATGCAATTTGGTGCTAGGCCTTTCCCTTTAGGTTTTACCCCAACAATGTTTTCATTAGTTTCGCTCACTCTCGAAATCAAGCATTTTACAGCAGGTTGGAGCAGCCTGTATCTCAGCACAGGAATAAGGTAGGGAAGAATTCAAATACTCATTTTGACTGCCTCCAGAAGTTAGATCAGATGGCCAATGCAATTTGGTGCTAGGCCTTTCCCTTTAGGTTTTACCCCAACAATGTTTTCATTAGTTTCGCTCACTCTCGAAATCAAGCATTTTACAGCAGGTTGGAGCAGCCTGTATCTCAGCACAGGAATAAGGTAGGGAAGAATTCAAATACTCATTTTGACTGCCTCCAGAAGTTAGATCAGATGGCCAATGCAATTTGGTGCTAGGCCTTTCCCTTTAGGTTTTACCCCAACAATGTTTTCATTAGTTTCGCTCACTCTCGAAATCAAGCATTTTACAGCAGGTTGGAGCAGCCTGTATCTCAGCACAGGAATAAGGTAGGGAAGAATTCTAAGGATCATTTTGACTGCCTCCAGAAGTTAGATCAGATGGCAAATTGGATTTGGTGCTAGGTCTTTCCCTTTAGGTTTTACCCCAACAATGTTTTCATTAGTTTCGCTCACTCTCGAAATCAAGCATTTTACAGCAGGTTGGAGCAGCCTGTATCTCAGCACAGGAATAAGGTAGGGAAGAATTCTAAGGATCATTTTGACTGCCTCCAGAAGTTAGATCAGATGGCAAATTGGATTTGGTGCTAGGTCTTTCCCTTTAGGTTTTACCCCAACAATGTTTTCATTAGTTTCGCTCACTCTCGAAATCAAGCATTTTACAGCAGGTTGGAGCAGCCTGTATCTCAGCACAGGAATAAGGTAGGGAAGAATTCTAAGGATCATTTTGACTGCCTCCAGAAGTTAGATCAGATGGCAAATTGGATTTGGTGCTAGGTCTTTCCCTTTAGGTTTTACCCCAACAATGTTTTCATTAGTTTCGCTCACTCTCGAAATCAAGCATTTTACAGCAGGTTGGAGCAGCCTGTATCTCAGCACAGGAATAAGGTAGGGAAGAATTCTAAGGATCATTTTGACTGCCTCCAGAAGTTAGATCAGATGGCAAATTGGATTTGGTGCTAGGTCTTTCCCTTTAGGTTTTACCCCAACAATGTTTTCATTAGTTTCGCTCACTCTCGAAATCAAGCATTTTACAGCAGGTTGGAGCAGCCTGTATCTCAGCACAGGAATAAGGTAGGGAAGAATTCTAAGGATCATTTTGACTGCCTCCAGAAGTTAGATCAGATGGCAAATTGGATTTGGTGCTAGGTCTTTCCCTTTAGGTTTTACCCCAACAATGTTTTCATTAGTTTCGCTCACTCTCGAAATCAAGCATTTTACAGCAGGCTGGAGCAGCCTGTATCTCAGCACAGGAATAAGGTAGGGAAGAATTCTAAGGATCATTTTGACTGCCTCCAGAAGTTAGATCAGATGGCCAATGCAATTTGGTGCTAGGCCTTTCCCTTTAGGTTTTACCCCAACAATGTTTTCATTAGTTTCGCTCACTCTCGAAATCAAGCATTTTACAGCAGGTTGGAGCAGCCTGTATCTCAGCACAGGAATAAGGTAGGGAAGAATTCTAAGGATCATTTTGACTGCCTCCAGAAGTTAGATCAGATGGCAAATTGGATTTGGTGCTAGGTCTTTCCCTTTAGGTTTTACCCCAACAATGTTTTCATTAGTTTCGCTCACTCTCGAAATCAAGCATTTTACAGCAGGTTGGAGCAGCCTGTATCTCAGCACAGGAATAAGGTAGGGAAGAATTCTAAGGATCATTTTGACTGCCTCCAGAAGTTAGATCAGATGGCCAATGCAATTTGGTGCTAGGTCTTTCCCTTTAGGTTTTACCCCAACAATGTTTTCATTAGTTTCGCTCACTCTCGAAATCAAGCATTTTACAGCAGGTTGGAGCAGCCTGTATCTCAGCACAGGAATAAGGTAGGGAAGAATTCAAATACTCATTTTGACTGCCTCCAGAAGTTAGATCAGATGGCAAATTGGGTTTGGTGCTAGGCCTTTCCCTTTAGGTTTTACCCCAACAATGTTTTCATTAGTTTCGCTCACTCTCGAAATCAAGCATTTTACAGCAGGTTGGAGCAGCCTGTATCTCAGCACAGGAATAAGGTAGGGAAGAATTCAAATACTCATTTTGACTGCCTCCAGAAGTTAGATCAGATGGCCAATGCAATTTGGTGCTAGGCCTTTCCCTTTAGGTTTTACCCCAACAATGTTTTCATTAGTTTCGCTCACTCTCGAAATCAAGCATTTTACAGCAGGTTGGAGCAGCCTGTATCTCAGCACAGGAATAAGGTAGGGAAGAATTCTAAGGATCATTTTGACTGCCTCCAGAAGTTAGATCAGATGGCAAATTGGATTTGGTGCTAGGTCTTTCCCTTTAGGTTTTACCCCAACAATGTTTTCATTAGTTTCGCTCACTCTCGAAATCAAGCATTTTACAGCAGGTTGGAGCAGCCTGTATCTCAGCACAGGAATAAGGTAGGGAAGAATTCTAAGGATCATTTTGACTGCCTCCAGAAGTTAGATCAGATGGCAAATTGGATTTGGTGCTAGGTCTTTCCCTTTAGGTTTTACCCCAACAATGTTTTCATTAGTTTCGCTCACTCTCGAAATCAAGCATTTTACAGCAGGTTGGAGCAGCCTGTATCTCAGCACAGGAATAAGGTAGGGAAGAATTCTAAGGATCATTTTGACTGCCTCCAGAAGTTAGATCAGATGGCAAATTGGATTTGGTGCTAGGTCTTTCCCTTTAGGTTTTACCCCAACAATGTTTTCATTAGTTTCGCTCACTCTCGAAATCAAGCATTTTACAGCAGGTTGGAGCAGCCTGTATCTCAGCACAGGAATAAGGTAGGGAAGAATTCTAAGGATCATTTTGACTGCCTCCAGAAGTTAGATCAGATGGCAAATTGGATTTGGTGCTAGGTCTTTCCCTTTAGGTTTTACCCCAACAATGTTTTCATTAGTTTCGCTCACTCTCGAAATCAAGCATTTTACAGCAGGTTGGAGCAGCCTGTATCTCAGCACAGGAATAAGGTAGGGAAGAATTCTAAGGATCATTTTGACTGCCTCCAGAAGTTAGATCAGATGGCAAATTGGATTTGGTGCTAGGTCTTTCCCTTTAGGTTTTACCCCAACAATGTTTTCATTAGTTTCGCTCACTCTCGAAATCAAGCATTTTACAGCAGGCTGGAGCAGCCTGTATCTCAGCACAGGAATAAGGTAGGGAAGAATTCTAAGGATCATTTTGACTGCCTCCAGAAGTTAGATCAGATGGCCAATGCAATTTGGTGCTAGGCCTTTCCCTTTAGGTTTTACCCCAACAATGTTTTCATTAGTTTCGCTCACTCTCGAAATCAAGCATTTTACAGCAGGTTGGAGCAGCCTGTATCTCAGCACAGGAATAAGGTAGGGAAGAATTCTAAGGATCATTTTGACTGCCTCCAGAAGTTAGATCAGATGGCAAATTGGATTTGGTGCTAGGTCTTTCCCTTTAGGTTTTACCCCAACAATGTTTTCATTAGTTTCGCTCACTCTCGAAATCAAGCATTTTACAGCAGGTTGGAGCAGCCTGTATCTCAGCACAGGAATAAGGTAGGGAAGAATTCTAAGGATCATTTTGACTGCCTCCAGAAGTTAGATCAGATGGCCAATGCAATTTGGTGCTAGGTCTTTCCCTTTAGGTTTTACCCCAACAATGTTTTCATTAGTTTCGCTCACTCTCGAAATCAAGCATTTTACAGCAGGTTGGAGCAGCCTGTATCTCAGCACAGGAATAAGGTAGGGAAGAATTCAAATACTCATTTTGACTGCCTCCAGAAGTTAGATCAGATGGCAAATTGGGTTTGGTGCTAGGCCTTTCCCTTTAGGTTTTACCCCAACAATGTTTTCATTAGTTTCGCTCACTCTCGAAATCAAGCATTTTACAGCAGGTTGGAGCAGCCTGTATCTCAGCACAGGAATAAGGTAGGGAAGAATTCAAATACTCATTTTGACTGCCTCCAGAAGTTAGATCAGATGGCCAATGCAATTTGGTGCTAGGTCTTTCCCTTTAGGTTTTACCCCAACAATGTTTTCATTAGTTTCGCTCACTCTCGAAATCAAGCATTTTACAGCAGGTTGGAGCAGCCTGTATCTCAGCACAGGAATAAGGTAGGGAAGAATTCTAAGGATCATTTTGACTGCCTCCAGAAGTTAGATCAGATGGCAAATTGGATTTGGTGCTAGGTCTTTCCCTTTAGGTTTTACCCCAACAATGTTTTCATTAGTTTCGCTCACTCTCGAAATCAAGCATTTTACAGCAGGTTGGAGCAGCCTGTATCTCAGCACAGGAATAAGGTAGGGAAGAATTCTAAGGATCATTTTGACTGCCTCCAGAAATTAGATCAGATGGCAAATTGGATTTGGTGCTAGGTCTTTCCCTTTAGGTTTTACCCCAACAATGTTTTCATTAGTTTCGCTCACTCTCGAAATCAAGCATTTTACAGCAGGTTGGAGCAGCCTGTATCTCAGCACAGGAATAAGGTAGGGAAGAATTCTAAGGATCATTTTGACTGCCTCCAGAAGTTAGATCAGATGGCCAATGCAATTTGGTGCTAGGCCTTTCCCTTTAGGTTTTACCCCAACAATGTTTTCATTAGTTTCGCTCACTCTCGAAATCAAGCATTTTACAGCAGGTTGGAGCAGCCTGTATCTCAGCACAGGAATAAGGTAGGGAAGAATTCTAAGGATCATTTTGACTGCCTCCAGAAGTTAGATCAGATGGCAAATTGGATTTGGTGCTAGGTCTTTCCCTTTAGGTTTTACCCCAACAATGTTTTCATTAGTTTCGCTCACTCTCGAAATCAAGCATTTTACAGCAGGTTGGAGCAGCCTGTATCTCAGCACAGGAATAAGGTAGGGAAGAATTCTAAGGATCATTTTGACTGCCTCCAGAAGTTAGATCAGATGGCCAATGCAATTTGGTGCTAGGTCTTTCCCTTTAGGTTTTACCCCAACAATGTTTTCATTAGTTTCGCTCACTCTCGAAATCAAGCATTTTACAGCAGGTTGGAGCAGCCTGTATCTCAGCACAGGAATAAGGTAGGGAAGAATTCAAATACTCATTTTGACTGCCTCCAGAAGTTAGATCAGATGGCAAATTGGGTTTGGTGCTAGGCCTTTCCCTTTAGGTTTTACCCCAACAATGTTTTCATTAGTTTCGCTCACTCTCGAAATCAAGCATTTTACAGCAGGTTGGAGCAGCCTGTATCTCAGCACAGGAATAAGGTAGGGAAGAATTCAAATACTCATTTTGACTGCCTCCACAAGTTAGATCAGATGGCCAATGCAATTTGGTGCTAGGTCTTTCCCTTTAGGTTTTACCCCAACAATGTTTTCATTAGTTTCGCTCACTCTCGAAATCAAGCATTTTACAGCAGGTTGGAGCAGCCTGTATCTCAGCACAGGAATAAGGTAGGGAAGAATTCAAATACTCATTTTGACTGCCTCCAGAAGTTAGATCAGATGGCCAATGGAATTTGGTGCTAGGTCTTTCCCTTTAGGTTTTACCCCAACAATGTTTTCATTAGTTTCGCTCACTCTCGAAATCAAGCATTTTACAGCAGGTTGGAGCAGCCTGTATCTCAGCACAGGAATAAGGTAGGGAAGAATTCTAAGGATCATTTTGACTGCCTCCAGAAGTTAGATCAGATGGCAAATTGGATTTGGTGCTAGGTCTTTCCCTTTAGGTTTTACCCCAACAATGTTTTCATTAGTTTCGCTCACTCTCGAAATCAAGCATTTTACAGCAGGTTGGAGCAGCCTGTATCTCAGCACAGGAATAAGGTAGGGAAGAATTCTAAGGATCATTTTGACTGCCTCCAGAAGTTAGATCAGATGGCAAATTGGATTTGGTGCTAGGTCTTTCCCTTTAGGTTTTACCCCAACAATGTTTTCATTAGTTTCGCTCACTCTCGAAATCAAGCATTTTACAGCAGGTTGGAGCAGCCTGTATCTCAGCACAGGAATAAGGTAGGGAAGAATTCTAAGGATCATTTTGACTGCCTCCAGAAGTTAGATCAGATGGCCAATGCAATTTGGTGCTAGGCCTTTCCCTTTAGGTTTTACCCCAACAATGTTTTCATTAGTTTCGCTCACTCTCGAAATCAAGCATTTTACAGCAGGTTGGAGCAGCCTGTATCTCAGCACAGGAATAAGGTAGGGAAGAATTCTAAGGATCATTTTGACTGCCTCCAGAAGTTAGATCAGATGGCAAATTGGATTTGGTGCTAGGTCTTTCCCTTTAGGTTTTACCCCAACAATGTTTTCATTAGTTTCGCTCACTCTCGAAATCAAGCATTTTACAGCAGGTTGGAGCAGCCTGTATCTCAGCACAGGAATAAGGTAGGGAAGAATTCTAAGGATCATTTTGACTGCCTCCAGAAGTTAGATCAGATGGCAAATTGGATTTGGTGCTAGGTCTTTCCCTTTAGGTTTTACCCCAACAATGTTTTCATTAGTTTCGCTCACTCTCGAAATCAAGCATTTTACAGCAGGTTGGAGCAGCCTGTATCTCAGCACAGGAATAAGGTAGGGAAGAATTCTAAGGATCATTTTGACTGCCTCCAGAAGTTAGATCAGATGGCCAATGCAATTTGGTGCTAGGCCTTTCCCTTTAGGTTTTACCCCAACAATGTTTTCATTAGTTTCGCTCACTCTCGAAATCAAGCATTTTACAGCAGGTTGGAGCAGCCTGTATCTCAGCACAGGAATAAGGTAGGGAAGAATTCTAAGGATCATTTTGACTGCCTCCAGAAGTTAGATCAGATGGCAAATTGGATTTGGTGCTAGGTCTTTCCCTTTAGGTTTTACCTCAACAATGTTTTCATTAGTTTCGCTCACTCTCGAAATCAAGCATTTTACAGCAGGTTGGAGCAGCCTGTATCTCAGCACAGGAATAAGGTAGGGAAGAATTCTAAGGATCATTTTGACTGCCTCCAGAAGTTAGATCAGATGGCAAATTGGATTTGGTGCTAGGTCTTTCCCTTTAGGTTTTACCCCAACAATGTTTTCATTAGTTTCGCTCACTCTCGAAATCAAGCATTTTACAGCAGGTTGGAGCAGCCTGTATCTCAGCACAGGAATAAGGTAGGGAAGAATTCTAAGGATCATTTTGACTGCCTCCAGAAGTTAGATCAGATGGCCAATGCAATTTGGTGCTAGGCCTTTCCCTTTAGGTTTTACCCCAACAATGTTTTCATTAGTTTCGCTCACTCTCGAAATCAAGCATTTTACAGCAGGTTGGAGCAGCCTGTATCTCAGCACAGGAATAAGGTAGGGAAGAATTCTAAGGATCATTTTGACTGCCTCCAGAAGTTAGATCAGATGGCAAATTGGATTTGGTGCTAGGTCTTTCCCTTTAGGTTTTACCCCAACAATGTTTTCATTAGTTTCGCTCACTCTCGAAATCAAGCATTTTACAGCAGGTTGGAGCAGCCTGTATCTCAGCACAGGAATAAGGTAGGGAAGAATTCTAAGGCTCATTTTGACTGCCTCCAGAAGTTAGATCAGATGGCAAATTGGATTTGGTGCTAGGTCTTTCCCTTTAGGTTTTACCCCAACAATGTTTTCATTAGTTTCGCTCACTCTCGAAATCAAGCATTTTACAGCAGGTTGGAGCAGCCTGTATCTCAGCACAGGAATAAGGTAGGGAAGAATTCTAAGGATCATTTTGACTGCCTCCAGAAGTTAGATCAGATGGCAAATTGGATTTGGTGCTAGGTCTTTCCCTTTAGGTTTTACCCCAACAATGTTTTCATTAGTTTCGCTCACTCTCGAAATCAAGCATTTTACAGCAGGTTGGAGCAGCCTGTATCTCAGCACAGGAATAAGGTAGGGAAGAATTCTAAGGATCATTTTGACTGCCTCCAGAAGTTAGATCAGATGGCAAATTGGATTTGGTGCTAGGTCTTTCCCTTTAGGTTTTACCCCAACAATGTTTTCATTAGTTTCGCTCACTCTCGAAATCAAGCATTTTACAGCAGGTTGGAGCAGCCTGTATCTCAGCACAGGAATAAGGTAGGGAAGAATTCTAAGGATCATTTTGACTGCCTCCAGAAGTTAGATCAGATGGCAAATTGGATTTGGTGCTAGGTCTTTCCCTTTAGGTTTTACCCCAACAATGTTTTCATTAGTTTCGCTCACTCTCGAAATCAAGCATTTTACAGCAGGTTGGAGCAGCCTGTATCTCAGCACAGGAATAAGGTAGGGAAGAATTCTAAGGATCATTTTGACTGCCTCCAGAAGTTAGATCAGATGGCAAATTGGATTTGGTGCTAGGTCTTTCCCTTTAGGTTTTACCCCAACAATGTTTTCATTAGTTTCGCTCACTCTCGAAATCAAGCATTTTACAGCAGGTTGGAGCAGCCTGTATCTCAGCACAGGAATAAGGTAGGGAAGAATTCAAATACTCATTTTGACTGCCTCCAGAAGTTAGATCAGATGGCAAATTGGATTTGGTGCTAGGTCTTTCCCTTTAGGTTTTACCCCAACAATGTTTTCATTAGTTTCGCTCACTCTCGAAATCAAGCATTTTACAGCAGGTTGGAGCAGCCTGTATCTCAGCACAGGAATAAGGTAGGGAAGAATTCAAATACTCATTTTGACTGCCTCCAGAAGTTAGATCAGATGTCCAATGCAATTTGGTGCTAGGCCTTTCCCTTTAGGTTTTACCCCAACAATGTTTTCATTAGTTTCGCTCACTCTCGAAATCAAGCATTTTACAGCAGGTTGGAGCAGCCTGTATCTCAGCACAGGAATAAGGTAGGGAAGAATTCTAAGGATCATTTTGACTGCCTCCAGAAGTTAGATCAGATGGCAAATTGGATTTGGTGCTAGGTCTTTCCCTTTAGGTTTTACCCCAACAATGTTTTCATTAGTTTCGCTCACTCTCGAAATCAAGCATTTTACAGCAGGTTGGAGCAGCCTGTATCTCAGCACAGGAATAAGGTAGGGAAGAATTCTAAGGCTCATTTTGACTGCCTCCAGAAGTTAGATCAGATGGCAAATTGGATTTGGTGCTAGGTCTTTCCCTTTAGGTTTTACCCCAACAATGTTTTCATTAGTTTCGCTCCACCTCTCGAAATCAAGCATTTTTACAGCAGGTTGGAGCAGCTGTATCTCAGCACAGGAATAAGGTAGGGAAGAATTCAAATACTCATTTTGACTGCCTCCAGAAGGTTAGATCAGATGGCCAATGCAATTTGGTGCTAGGCCTTTCCCTTTAGGTTTTACCCCAACAATGTTTTCATTAGTTTCGCTCACTCTCGAAATCAAGCATTTTACAGCAGGTTGGAGCAGCCAGTATCTCAGCAACCGGAATAAGGTAGGAAGAAATTCAAATACTCATTTTGACTGCCTCCAGAAGTTAGATTAGATGGCCAATGCAATTTGGTGCTAGGCCTTTCCCTTTAGGTTTTACCCCAACAATGTTTTTCATTAGTTTCGCTCACTGCCTCGAAATCAAGCATTTTACAGCAGGTTGGAGCAGCCTGTATCTCAGCACAGGAATAAGGTAGGGAAGAATTCAAATACTCATTTTGACTGCCTCCAGAAGTTAGATCAGATGGCCAATGGAATTTGGTGCTAGGTCTTTCCCTTTAGGTTTTACCCCAACAATGTTTTCATTAGTTTCGCTCACTCTCGAAATCAAGCATTTTTACTAGCAGGTTGGAGCAGGCCTGTATCTCAGCACAGGAATAAGGTAGGGAAGAATTCTAAGGATCATTTTGACTGCCTCCAGAAGTTAGATCAGATGGCAAATTGGATTTGGTGCTAGGTCTTTCCCTTTAGGTTTTACCCCAACAATGTTTTCATTAGTTTCGCTCACTTCTCGAAATCAAGCATTTTACAGCAGGTTGGAGCAGCCTGTATCTCAGCACAGGAATAAGGTAGGGAAGAATTCTAAGGATCATTTTGACTGTCCTCCAGAAGTTAGATCAGATGGCAAATTGGATTTGGTGCTAGGTCTTTCCCTTTAGGTTTTACCCCAACAATGTTTTCATTAGTTTCGCTCACTCTCGAAATCAAGCATTTTACAGCAGGTTGGAGCAGCCTGTATCTCAGCACAGGAATAAGGTAGGGAAGAATTCTAAGGATCATTTTGACTGCCTCCAGAAGTTAGATCAGATGGCAAATGGATTTGGTGCTAGGTCTTTTCCCTTTAGGTTTTACCCCAACAATGTTTTCATTAGTTTCGCTCACTCTCGAAATCAAGCATTTTACAGCAGGTTGGAGCAGCCTGTATCTCAGCACAGGAATAAGGTAGGGAAGAATTCTAAGATCATTTTGACTGCCTCCAGAAGTTAGATCAGATGGCCAATGAAATTTGGTGCTAGGTCTTTCCCTTTAGGTTTTACCCCAACAATGTTTTCATTAGTTTTCGCTCACCTCTCGAAATCAAGCATTTTACAGCAGGTTGGAGCAGCCTGTATCTCAGCACAGGAATAAGGTAGGGGAAGAATTCAAATACTCATTTTGACTGCCTCCAGAAGTTAGATCAGATGGCCAATGCAATTTGGTGCTAGGTCCTTTCCCTTTAGGTTTTACCCCAACAATGTTTTCATTAGTTTCGCTCACTCTCGAAATCAAGCATTTTACAGCAGGTTGGAGCAGCCAGTATCTCAGCACAGGAATAAGGTAGGGAAGATTCAAATACTCATTTTGACTGCCTCCAGAAGTTAGATTAGATGGCCAATGCAATTTGGTGCTAGGCCTTTCCCTTTAGGTTTTACCCCCAACAATGTTTTCATTAGTTTCGCTCACTCTCGAAATCAAGCATTTTACAGCAGGTTGGAGCAGCCTGTATCTCAGCACAGGAATAAGGTAGGGAAGAATTTCAAATACTCATTTTGACTGCCTCCAGAAGTTAGATCAGATGGCCAATGGAATTTGGTGCTAGGTCTTTCCCTTAAGGTTTTACCCCAACAATGTTTTCATTAGTTTCGCTCACTCTCGAAATCAAGCATTTTACAGCAGGTTGGAGCAGCCTGTATCTCAGCACAGGAATAAGGTAGGGAAGAATTCTAAGGATCATTTTGACTGCCTCCAGAAGTTAGATCAGATGGCAATGGATTTGGTGCTAGGTCTTTCCCTTTAGGTTTTACCCCAACAATGTTTTCATTAGTTTCGCTCACTCTCGAAATCAAGCATTTACAGCAGGTTGGAGCAGCCTGTATCTCAGCACAGGAATAAGGTAGGGAAGAATTCTAAGGATCATTTTGACTGCCTCCAGAAGTTAGATCAGATGGCAAATTGGATTTGGTGCTAGGTCTTTCCCTTTAGGTTTTAACCCCCAACAATGTTTTCATTAGTTTCGCTCACTCTCGAAATCAAGCATTTTACAGCAGGTTGGAGCAGCCCTGTATCTCAGCACAGGAATAAGGTAGGGAAGAATTCTAAGGATCATTTTGACTGCCTCCAGAAGTAGATCAGATGGCCAATTGGCATTTGGTGCTAGGTCCTTTCCCCTTTAGGTTTTACCCCAACAATGTTTTTCATTAGTTTCGCTCACTCTCGAAATCAAGCATTTTAACAGCAGGTTGGAGCAGCCTGTATCTCAGCACAGGATAAGGTAGGGAAGAATTCTAAGGATCATTTTGACTGCCTCCCAGAAGTTAGATCAGATGGCAAATTGCAATTTGGTGCTAGGTCCTTTCCCTTTAGGTTTTACCCCAACATGTTTTCATTAGTTTCGCTCACTCTCGAAATCAAGCATTTTTACAGCAGGTTGGAGCAGCCTGTATCTCAGCACAGGATAAGGTAGGGAAGAATTCTAAGGATCATTTTGACTGCCTCCAGAAGTTAGATCAGATGGCAAATTGGATTTGGTGCTAGGTCTTTCCCTTTAGGTTTTACCCCAACAATGTTTTCATTAGTTTCGCTCACTCTCGAAATCAAGCATTTTACAGCAGGTTGGAGCAGCCTGTATCTCAGCACAAGGAATAAGGTAGGGAAGAATTCCTAAGGATCATTTTGACTGCCTCCAGAAGTTAGATCAGATGGCCAATGCAATTTGGTGCTAGGCTCTTTCCCTTTAGGTTTTACCCCAACAATGTTTTCATTAGTTTCGCTCACTCTCGAAATCAAGCATTTTACAGCAGGTTGGAGCAGCCTGTATCTCAGCACAGGAATAAGGTAGGGAAGAATTCTAAGGCTCATTTTTGACTGCCTCCAGAAGTTAGATCAGATGGCAAATGCAATTTGGTGCTAGGCCTTTCCCTTTAGGTTTTACCCCCAACAATGTTTTCATTAGTTTCGCTCACTCCTCGAAATCAAGCATTTTACAGCAGGTTGGAGCAGCCTGTATCTCAGCACAGGAATAAGGTAGGGAAGAATTCTAAGGCTATCATTTTGACTGCCTCCAGAAGTTAGATCAGATGGCAAATTGAAATTTGGTGCTATGTCTTTCCCTTTAGGTTTTACCCCAACAATGTTTTCATAGTTTCGCTCACTCTCGAAATCAAGCATTTTACAGCAGGTTGGAGCAAGCCTGTATCTCAGCACAGGAATAAGGTAGGGAAGAATTCAAATACTCGATTTTGACTGCCTCCACGAAGTTAGATCAGATGGCCAATGCAATTTGGTGCTAGGCTTTCCCTTTAGGTTTTACCCCCAACAATGTTTTCATTAGTTTCGCTCACTCTCGAAATCAAGCATTTTTACAGCAGGTTGGAGCAGCCAGTATCTCAGCACAGGAATAAGGTAGGGGAAGAATTCAAATACTCATTTTGACTGCCTCCAGAAGTTAGATCAGATGGCCAATGGAATTTGGTGCTAGGTCTTTCCCTTTAGGTTTTACCCCCAACAATGTTTTCATTAGTTTCGCTCACTCTCGAAATCAAGCATTTTACAGCAGGTTGGAGCAGCCTGTATCTCAGCACAGGAATAAGGTAGGGAAGAATTCTAAGGATCATTTTGACTGCCTCCAGAAGTTAGATCAGATGGCAAATTGGATTTGGTGCTAGGTCTTTCCCCTTTAGGTTTTACCCCAACAATGTTTTCATTAGTTTCGCTCACTTCTCGAAATCAAGCATTTTACAGGCAGGTTGGAGCAGCCTGTATCTCAGCACAGGAATAAGGTAGGGAAGAATTCTAAGGCTCATTTTGACTGCTCCAGAAGTTAGATCAGATGGCAATTGGATTTGGTGCTAGGTCTTTCCCTTTAGGTTTTTACCCCAACAATGTTTTCATTAGTTTCGCTCACTCTCTCGAAATCAAGCATTTTACAGCAGGTTGGAGCAGCCTGTATCTCAGCACAGGAATAAGGTAGGGAAGAATTCAAATACTCATTTTGACTGCCTCCAGAAGTTAGATCAGATGGCCAATGCAATTTGGTGCTAGGCCTTTCCCTTTAGGTTTTACCCCAACAATGTTTTCATTAGTTTCGCTCACTCTCGAAATCAAGCATTTTACAGCAGGTTGGAGCAGCCTGTATCTCAGCACAGGAATAAGGTAGGGAAGAATTCTAAGGATCATTTTGACTGCCCTCCAGAAGTTAGATCAGATGGCAAATTGGATTTGGTGCTAGGTCTTTCCCTTTAGGTTTTACCCCAACAATGTTTTCATTAGTTTCGCTCACTCTCGAAATCAAGCATTTTTAACAGCAGGTTGGAGCAGCCTGTATCTCAGCACAGGAATAAGGTAGGGGAAGAATTCTAAGGATCATTTTGACTGCCTCCAGAAGTTAGATCAGATGGCAAATTGGATTTGGTGCTAGGTCTTTCCCTTTAGGGTTTTACCCCAACAATGTTTTCATTAGTTTCGCTCACTCTCTCGAATCAAGCATTTTACAGCAGGTTGGAGCAGCCTGTACTCAGCACAGGAATAAGGTAGGGAAGAATTCAAATACTCATTTTGACTGCCTCCAGAAGTTAGATCAGATGGCAAATTGGATTTGGTGCTAGGTCTTTCCCTTTAGGTTTTACCCTCCAACAATGTTTTCATTAGTTTCGCTCACTCTCGAAATCAAGCATTTTACAGCAGTTTGGAGCAGCCTGTATCTCAGCACAGGAATAAGGTAGGGAAGAATTCTAAGGATCATTTTGACTGCCTCCAGAAGTTAGATCAGATGTCCAATGCAATTTGGTGCTAGGCCTTTCCCTTCTTAGGTTCTTACCCCAACAATGTTTTTCATTAGTTTCGCTCACTCTCGAAATCAAGCATTTTACAGCAGGTTGGAGCAGCCTGTATCTCAGCACAGGAATAAGGTAGGGAAGAATTCTAAGGATCATTTTGACTGCCTCCAGAAGTTAGATCAGATGGCAAATTGGATTTGGTGCTAGGTCTTTCCTTTAGGTTTTACCCCCAACAATGTTTTCATTAGTTTCGCTCACTCTCGAAATCAAGCATTTTACAGCAGGTTGGAGCAGCCTGTATCTCAGCACAGGAATAAGGTAGGGAAGAATTCTAAGGATCATTTTGGACTGCCTCCAGAAGTTAGATCAGATGGCAAATTGGATTTGGTGCTAGGTCTTTCCCCTTTAGGTTTTACCCCAACAATGTTTTCATTAGTTTTCGCTCACTCTCGAAATCAAGCATTTTACAGCAGGTTGGAGCAGCCTGTATCTCAGCACAGGAATAAGGTAGGGAAGAATTCTAAGGATCATTTTGACTGCCTCCAGAAGTTAGATCAGTGGCAATGCAATTTGGTGCTAGGCCTTTCCCTTTAGGTTTTACCCCAACAATGTTTTCATTAGTTTCGCTCACTCTCGAAATCAAGCATTTTACAGCAGGTTGGAGCAGCCTGTATCTCAGCACAGGAATAAGGTAGGGAAGAATTCAAATACTCATTTTGACTGCCTCCAGAAGTTAGATCAGATGGCAAATTGGATTTGGTGCTAGGTCTTTCCCTTTAGGTTTTACCCCAACAATGTTTTCATTAGTTTCGCTCACTCTCGAAATCAAGCATTTTACAGCAGGTTGGAGCAGCCTGTATCTCAGCACAGGAATAAGGTAGGAAGAATTCAAATACTCATTTTGACTGCCTCCAGAAGTTAGATCAGATGTGCCAATGCAATTTGGTGCTAGGACCTTTCCCTTTAGGTTTTACCCCAACAATGTTTTCATTAGTTTCGCTCACTCTCGAAATCAAGCATTTTACAGCAGGTTGGAGCAGCCTGTATCTCAGCACAGGAATAAGGTAGGGAAGAATTCTAAGGCTCATTTTGACTGCCTCCAGAAGTTAGATCAGATGGGCAAATTGGATTTGGTGCTAGGTCTTTCCCTTTAGGTTTTACCCCCAACAATGTTTTCATTAGTTTCGCTCACTCTCCGAAATCAAGCATTTTACAGCAGGTTGGAGCAGCCTGTATCTCAGCACAGGAATAAGGTAGGGGAGAATTCAAATACTCATTTTGACTGCCTCCAGAAGTTAGATCAGATGGCCAATGCAATTTGGTGCTAGGTCTTTCCCTTTAGGTTTTACCCCAACAATGTTTTCATTAGTTTCGCTCACTCTCGAAATCAAGCATTTTACAGCAGGTTGGAGCAGCCTGTATCTCAGCACAGGAATAAGGTAGGGAAGAATTCAAATACTCATTTTGACTGCCTCCAGAAGTTAGATCAGATGGCCAATGCAATTTGGTGCTAGGTCTTTCCCTTTAGGTTTTTACCCCAACAATGTTTTCATTAGTTTCGCTCACTCTCGAAATCAAGCATTTTACAGCCAGGTTGGAGCAGCCTGTATCTCAGACACAGGAATAAGGTAGGGAAGAATTCTAAGGATCATTTTGACTGCCTCCAGAAGTTAGATCAGATGGCCAATGCAATTTGGTGCTAGGCCTTTCCCTTTAGGTTTTACCCCAACAATGTTTTCATTAGTTTCGCTCACTCTCGAAATCAAGCAGTTTACAGCAGGTTGGAGCAGCCTGTATCTCAGCACAGGAATAAGGTAGGGAAGAATTCCAAATACTCATTTTGACTGCCTCCAGAAGTTAGATCAGATGGCCAATGCAATTTGGTGCTAGGCCTTTCCCCTTTAGGTTTTACCCCAACAATGTTTTCATTAGTTTCGCTCACCTCTCGAAATCAAGCATTTTACAGCAGGTTGGAGCAGCCTGTATCTCAGCACAGGAATAAGGTAGGGAAGAATTCTAAGGATCATTTTGACTGCCTCCAGAAGTTAGATCAGATGGCAAATTGGATTTGGTGCTAGGTCTTTCCCTTTAGGTTTTACCCCAACAATGTTTTCATTAGTTTCGCTCACTCTCGAAATCAAGCATTTTACAGCAGTTGGAGCAGCCTGTATCTCAGCACAGGAATAAGGTAGGGAAGAATTCTAAGGATCATTTTGACTGCCTCCAGAAGTTAGATCAGATGGCAAATGCAATTTGGTGCTAGGCCTTTCCCCTTGAGGTTTTACCCCAACAATGTTTTTCATTAGTTTCGCTCACCTCTCGAAATCAAGCATTTTACAGCAGGTTGGAGCAGCCTGTATCTCAGCACAGGAATAAGGTAGGGAAGAATTCTAAGGATCATTTTGACTGCCTCCAGAAGTTAGATCAGATGGGCAAATTGGATTTGGTGCTAGGTCTTTCCCTTTAGGTTTTACCCCAACAATGTTTTCATTAGTTTCGCTCACTCTCGAAATCAAGCATTTTACCAGCAGGTTGGAGCAGCCTGTATCTCAGCACAGGAATAAGGTAGGGAAGAATTCTAAGGATCATTTTGACTGCCTCCAGAAGTTAGATCAGATGGCCAATGCAATTTGGTGCTAGGCCTTTCCCTTTAGGTTTTACCCCCAACAATGTTTTCATTAGTTTCGCTCCACTCTCGAAATCAAGCATTTTACAGCAGGTTGGAGCAGCCTGTATCTCAGCACAGGAATAAGGTAGGGAAGAATTCTAAGGATCATTTTGACTGCCTCCAGAAGTTAGATCAGATGGCAAATTGGATTTGGTGCTAGGTCCTTTCCCTTTAGGTTTTTACCCCAACAATGTTTTCATTAGTTTCGCTCACTCTCGAAATCAAGCATTTTACAGCAGGTTGGAGCAGCCTGTATCTCAGCACAGGAATAAGGTAGGGAAGAATCTAAGGATCATTTTGACTGCTTCCAGAAGTTAGATCAAGATGGCCAATGCAATTTGGTGCTAGGCCTTTCCCCTTTAGGATTTACCCCAACAATGTTTTCATTAGTTTCGCTCACTCTCGAAATCAAGCATTTTACAGCAGGTTGGAGCAGCCTGTATCTCAGCACAGGAATAAGGTAGGGAAGAATTCTAAGGATCATTTTGACTGCCTCCAGAAGTTAGATCAGATGGCAAATTGGATTTGGTGCTAGGCCTTTCCCTTTAGGTTTTACCCCAACAATGTTTTCATTAGTTTCGCTCACTCTCGAAATCAAGCATTTTACAGCAGGTTGGAGCAGCCTGTATCTCAGCACAGGAATAAGGTAGGGAAGAATTCTAAGGCTCATTTTGACTGCCTCCAGAAGTTAGATCAGATGGCAAATTGGAATTTGGTGCTAGGTCTTTCCCTTTAGGTTTTACCCCAACCAATGTTTTCATTAGTTTCGCTCACTCTCGAAATCAAGCATTTTACAGCAGGTTGGAGCAGCCTGTATCTCAGCACAGGAATAAGGTAGGGGAAGAATTCTAAGGATCATTTTGACTGCCTCCAGAAGTTAGATCAGATGGCAAATTGGATTTGGTGCTAGGTCTTTCCCTTTAGGTTTTACCCCAACAATGTTTTCATTAGTTTCGCTCACTCTCGAAATCAAGCATTTTACAGCAGGTTGGAGCAGCCCTGTATCTCAGCACAGGAATAAGGTAGGGAAGAATTCTAAGGGATCATTTTGACTGCCTCCAGAAGTTAGATCAGATGGCAAATTGGATTTGGTGCTAGGTCTTTCCCTTTAGGTTTTACCCCAACAATGTTTTCATTAGTTTCGCTCACTCTCGAAATCAAGCATTTTACAGCAGGTTGGAGCAGCCTGTATCTCAGCACAGGAATAAGGTAGGGAAGAATTCTAAGGATCATTTTGGACTGCCTCCAGAAGTTAGATCAGATGGCAAATTGGATTTGGTGCTAGGTCTTTCCCTTTAGGTTTTACCCCAACAATGTTTTCATTAGTTTCGCTCACTCTCGAAATCAAGCATTTTACAGCAGGTTGGAGCAGCCTGTATCTCAGCACAGGAATAAGGGTAGGGAAGAATTCTAAGGATCATTTTGACTGCCTCCAGAAGTTAGATCAGATGGCAAATTGGATTTGGTGCTAGGTCTTTCCCTTTAGGTTTTACCCCAACAATGTTTTCATTAGTTTCAGCTCACTCTCGAAATCAAGCATTTTACAGCAGGTTGGAGCAGCCTGTATCTCAGCAACAGGAATAAGGTAGGGAAGAATTCTAAGGACTCATTTTGACTGCCTCCAGAAGTTAGATCAGATGGCAAATTGGATTTGGTGCTAGGTCTTTCCCCTTTAGGTTTTACCCCAACAAATGTTTTCATTAGTTTCGCTCACTCTCGAAATCAAGCATTTTACAGCAGGTTGGAGCAGCCTGTATCTCAGCACAGGAATAAAGGTAGGAAGAATTCTAAGGCTCATTTTGACTGCCCTCCAGAAGTTAGACTCAGATGGCCAATGCAATTTGGTGCTAGGCCTTTCCCTTTAGGTTTTTACCCCCAACAATGTTTTCATTAGTTTCGCTCACTCTCGAAATCAAGCATTTTACAGCAGGTTGGAGCAGCCTGTATCTCAGCACAGGAATAAGGTAGGGAAGAATTCTAAGGATCATTTTGACTGCCTCCAGAAGTTAGATCAGATGGCAAATTGGATTTGGTGCTAGGTCTTTCCCTTTAGGTTTTACCCCAACAATGTTTTCATTAGTTTCGCTCACTCTCGAAATCAAGCATTTTACAGCAGGTGGAGCAGCCTGTATCTCAGCACAGGAATAAGGTAGGGAAGAATTCTAAGGATCATTTTGACTGCCCTCCAGAAGTTAGATCAGATGGCCAATGCAATTTGGTGCTAGGCCTTTCCCTTTAGGTTTTACCCCAACAATGTTTTTCATTAGTTTCGCTCACTCTCGAAATCAAGCATTTTACAGCAGGTTGGAGCAGCCTGTATCTCAGCACAGGAATAAGGTAGGGAAGAATTCTAAGGATCATTTTGACTGCTCCAGAAGTTAGATCAGATGGCCAAATGCAATTTGGTGCTAGGCCTTTCCTTTAGGTTTTACCCCAACAATGTTTTCATTAGTTTCGCTCACTCTCGAAATCAAGCATTTTACAGCAGGTTGGAGCAGCCTGTATCTCAGCACAGGAATAAGGTAGGGAAGAATTCTAAGGACTCATTTTGACTGCCTCCAGAAGTTAGATCAGATGGCCAATTGCGATTTGGTGCTAGGTCCTTTCCCTTTAGGTTTTACCCCAACAATGTTTTCATTAGTTTCGCTCACTCTCGAAATCAAGCATTTTACAGCAGGTTGGAGCAGCCTGTATCTCAGCACAGGAATAAGGTAGGGAAGAATTCTAAGGATCATTTTGACTTGCCTCCAGAAGTTAGATCAGATGGCAAATTGGCATTTGGTGCTAGGTCCTTTCCCTTTAGGTTTTACCCCCAACAATGTTTTCATTAGTTTCGCTCACTCTCGAAATCAAGCATTTTACAGCAGGTTGGAGCAGCCTGTATCTCAGCACAGGAATAAGGTAGGGAAGAATTCTAAGGGATCATTTTGACTGCTCCAGAAGTTAGATCAGATGGCCAATTGCATTTGGTGCTAGGTCTTTCCCTTTAGGTTTTACCCCCAACAATGTTTTCATTAGTTTCGCTCACTCTCGAAATCAAGCATTTTACAGCAGGTTGGAGCAGCCTGTATCTCAGCACAGGAATAAGGTAGGGAAGATTCTAAGGATCATTTTGACTGCCTCCAGAAGTTAGATCAGATGGCCAATTGCGATTTGGTGCTAGGTCCTTTCCCTTTAGGTTTTACCCCAACAATGTTTTCATTAGTTTCGCTCACTCTCGAAATCAAGCATTTTACAGCAGGTTGGAGCAGCCTGTATCTCAGCACAGGAATAAGGTAGGGAAGAATTCTAAGGATCATTTTGACTGCCTCCAGAAGTTAGATCAGATGGCCAAGATGCAGGATTTGGTGCTAGGTCTTTCCCCTTTAGGTTTTACCCCAACAATGTTTTCATTAGTTTCGCTCACTCTCGAAATCAAGCATTTTACAGCAGGTTGGAGCAGCCTGTATCTCAGCACAGGAATAAGGTAGGGAAGAATTCTAAGGATCATTTTGACTGCCTCCAGAAAGTTAGATCAGATGGCAAATTGGATTTGGTGCTAGGTCTTTCCCTTTAGAGTTTTACCCCAACAATGTTTTCATTAGTTTCGCTCACTCTCGAAATCAAGCATTTTACAGCAGGTTGGAGCAGCCTGTATCTCAGCACAGGAATAAGGTAGGGAAGAATTCTAAGGATCATTTTGACTGCCTCCAGAAGTTAGATCAGATGGCCAATGCAATTTGGTGCTAGGTCCTTTCCCTTTAGGTTTTACCCCAACAATGTTTTCATTAGTTTCGCTCACTCTCGAAATCAAGCATTTTTACAGCAGGTTGGAGCAGCTGTATCTCAGCACAGGAATAAGGTAGGGAAGAATTCTAAGGATCATTTTGACTGCCTCCAGAAGTTAGATTCAGATGGCAAATTGGATTTGGTGCTAGGTCTTTCCCTTTAGGTTTTACCCCAACAATGTTTTCATTAGTTTCGCTCACTCTCGAAATCAAGCATTTTACAGCAGGTTGGAGCAGCCTGTATCTCAGCACAGGAATAAGGGTAGGGAAGAATTCTAAGGATCATTTTGACTGCCTCCAGAAGTTAGATCAGATGGCCAATGGCAATTTGGTGCTAGGCCTTTCCCTTTAGGTTTTACCCCAACAATGTTTTCATTAGTTTCGCTCACTCTCGAAATCAAGCATTTTACAGCAGGTTGGAGCAGCCTGTATCTCAGCACAGGGAATAAGGTAGGGAAGAATTCTAAGGATCATTTTGACTGCCTCCAGAAGTTAGATCAGATGGCAAATTGGATTTGGTGCTAGGTCTTTCCCTTTAGGTTTTACCCCAACAATGTTTTCATTAGTTTCGCTCACTCTCGAAATCAAGCATTTTACAGCAGGTTGGAGCAGCCTGTATCTCAGCACAGGAATAAGGTAGGGAAGAATTCTAAGGATCATTTTGACTGCCTCCAGAAGTTAGATCAGATGGCCAATTGGCAATTTGGTGCTAGGTCTTTCCCTTTAGGTTTTACCCCAACAAGTTTTCATTAGTTTCGCTCACTCTCGAAATCAAGCATTTTACAGCAGGTTGGAAGCAGCCTGTATCTCAGCACAGGAATAAGGTAGGGAGAATTCTAAGGATCATTTTGACTGCCTCCAGAAGTTAGATCAGATGGCAAATTGGATTTGGTGCTAGGTCTTTCCCTTTAGGTTTTACCCCAACAATGTTTTTCATTAGTTTCGCTCACTCTCGAAATCAAGCATTTTAGCAGGTGGAGCTCAGCCTGTATCTCAGCACAGGAATAAGGTAGGGAAGAATTCTAAGGATCATTTTGACTGCCCTCCAGAAGTTAGATCAGATGGCAAATTGGATTTGGTGCTAGGTCTTTCCCTTTAGGTTTTACCCCAACAATGTTTTCATTAGTTTCGCTCACTCTCGAAATCAAGCATTTTACAGCAGGTTGGAGCAGCCTGTATCTCAGCACAGGAATAAGGTAGGGAAGAATTCTAAGGATCATTTTGACTGCCTCCAGAAGTTAGATCAGATGGCAAATTGGATTTGGTGCTAGGGTCCTTTTCCCTTTAGGTTTTACCCCAAACAATGTTTTCATTAGGTTTCGCTCACTCTCGAAATCAAGCATTTTACAGCAGGTTGGAGCAGCCTGTAATCTCAGCACAGGAATAAGGTAGGGAAGAATTCAAAGGATCATTTTGACTGCCTCCAGAAGTTAGATCAGATGGCAAATTGGATTTGGTGGCTAGGTCTTTCCCTTTAGGTTTTACCCCAACAATGTTTTCATTAGTTTCGCTCACTCTCGAAATCAAGCATTTTACAGCAGGTTGGAGCAGCCTGTATCTCAGCACAGGAATAAGGTAGGGAAGAATTCTAAGGATCATTTTGACTGCCTCCAGAAGTTAGATCAGATGGCAAATTGGATTTGGTGCTAGGTCTTTCCCTTTAGGTTTTACCCCAACAATGTTTTCATTAGTTTCGCTCACTCTCGAAATCAAGCATTTTACAGCAGGTTGGAGCAGCCTGTATCTCAGCACAGGAATAAGGTAGGGAAGAATTCTAAATACTCATTTTGACTGCCTCCAGAAGTTAGATCAGATGGCAAATTGGATTTGGTGCTAGGTCTTTCCCTTTAGGTTTTACCCCAACAATGTTTTCATTAGTTTCGCTCACTCTCGAAATCAAGCATTTTACAGCAGGTTGGAGCAGCCTGTATCTCAGCACAGGAATAAGGTAGGGAAGAATTCAAATACTCATTTTGACTGCCTCCAGAAGTTAGATCAGATGTCAAATTGCAATTTGGTGCTAGGCTTTCCCTTTTAGGTTTTACCCCAACAATGTTTTCAATTAGTTTCGCTCACTCTCGAAATCAAGCATTTTACAGCAAGGTTGGAGCAGCCTGTATCTCAGCACAGGAATAAGGTAGGGAAGAATTCTAAGGACTCATTTTGACTGCTCCAGAAGTTAGATCAGATGGCCAATGGGCATTTGGTGCTAGGCTCTTTCCCTTTAGGTTTTACCCCAACAATGTTTTCATTAGTTTCGCTCACTCTCGAAATCAAGCATTTTTACAGCAGGTTGGAGCAGCCTGTATCTCAGCACAGGAATAAGGTAGGGAAGAATTCTTAAGGCTCATTTTGACTGCCTCCAGAAGTTAGATCAGATGGCAAATTGGATTTGGTGCTAGGTCTTTCCCTTTAGGGTTTTACCCCAACAATGTTTTCATTAGTTTCGCTCACTCTCGAAATCAAGCATTTTCAGCAGGTTGGAGCAGCCTGTATCTCAGCACAGGAATAAGGTAGGAAGAATTCAAATACTCATTTTGACTGCCTCCAGAAGTTAGATCAGATGGGCAAATTGATTTGGTGCTAGGTCCTTTCCCTTTAGGTTTTACCCCAACAATGTTTTCATTAGTTACGCTCACTCTCGAAATCAAGCATTTTACAGCAGGTTGGAGCAGCCAGTATCTCCAGCACGGAATAAGGTAGGGAAGAATTCAAATACTCATTTTGACTGCCTCCAGAAGTTAGATCAGATGGCCAATGCAATTTGGTGCTAGGCCTTTCCCTTTAGGTTTTACCCCCAACAATGTTTTCATTAGTTTCGCTCACTCTCGAAATCAAAGCATTTTACAGCAGGTTGGGAGCAGCCTGTATCTCAGGCACAGGAATAAGGTAGGGAAGAATTCAAATACTCATTTTGACTGCCTCCAGAAGTTAGTTCAGATGGCCAATGGAATTTGGTGCTAGGTCTTTCCTTTAGGTTTTACCCCAACAATGTTTTCATTAGTTTCGCTCACTCTCGAAATCAAGCATTTTACAGCAGGTTGGAGCAGCCTGTATCTCAGCACAGGAATAATGGTAGGGAAGAAATTCTAAGGATCATTTTGACTGCCTCCAGAAGTTAGATCAGATGGCAAATTGGATTTGGTGCTAGGTCCTTTCCCTTTAGGTTTTACCCCAACAATGTTTTCATTAGTTTCGCTCACTCTCGAAATCAAGCATTTTACAGCAGGTTGGAGCAGCCTGTATCTCAGCACAGGAATAAGGTAGGGAAGAATTCTAAGGATCATTTTGACTGCCTCCAGAAGTTAGATCAGATGGC